>NC_072469.1:11550153-11813640 GCF_027596085.1 Anoplopoma fimbria
AATATTTTTCAAATTTGTGTTTCCCTTAATCTAAACATAAATGCACACATATGAACTCACACACACACACACGCTCATTCACATCTTGACACATTGCATTTTTTTCTTTGTTTTTTGGTTGTTGATAATGTATTGTTATTATGAATCATATCTTGTAAAAATGCTTTATCAACAATATTTCATACCATATGTATATTCTTTTTGTATTCGTTATAGTATTGAAATTAATTTAATTATATAGGTGGAGGCTTCAAATAAGCCCAGTGGGCTTTCTGCCTCCTCCTGCACTGTAATATTATTTATCAATGTTATGTTTTTTATATTTTTCAATTGTGCAAATAAAATAAACTTAATAAACTAAGACCCACTCACCTTTAGTGACACAGTGCAATTAAATATTCATTTTCCAGTTTAAATCCTGTGACAATGTGATAATTGTTGATTTATCTTGTTAAAGGACAAAAAAGCTCGGTATTTTTACATCAAAGTCCCTGTCTTTTCTCTTAGGGTTGCGCAGTTATAGTCAAATACATAGGAAGCAGGACAACCAATGAGTGACCGGAGTCGTGACTGCTCGCAGACTGCAGCCATGACACCGTCATTCGGTGTCATGGCTGCAGTCTGCGAGCAGTCTGCAGTCTCGACAAGCGAGGACCGGTTAAGTTGTACTCAAGTCGAATCGGACGAGACAACATTTTAATGGTGCGTTCACATTCTCCTTGGAAGGTCACATTTGCTCAGTTGGGAAGTCGATCCTCTGACTTTGGTGTGTTCATGAGCCTGAAGTAATAATTTAGTAATATATTGAGCTTATATGGTCTACCTACATATAAGTGGGGATGCTTAATCATTCTAATGAATATTTTATCTTTAATAATGTATACTGTTACATGATAACTGGTGATGCATTGAAGAGAATTTCTCTGGGGCGGATAGCACTGTCCAATGTGCCTGTGCCTTGACTGAGTGTTATAGAGAAACTGGCAATCATTTTGCAAAAAGTTTCAAAACTCAAAAAGGTTTTATAAATTTAAATGTATTAACACGAAGACATCGATTTTATGAAAAGAATCGGTCCGCCAATCACAACAGGAAGGGATTTGTGTTAAGATATCAGTGGGCAAAAACTTTTCATTTCCAAAAATCAATCAGGTAAAAAATCTAGATGTCTTTTGAACTGCAAATCTTTAAAAACCTTACTGAGCTGTCAAATTTCTGCACATGCAGTCTGAATCACTCACTTATCTGTCAGCCAGTCCGTCTGTGTTTTCCAACTCACACTGTCTGTCAACTTCCTGCAAACTGCTGTGCACGACAGCTTCAGCTAAATGCTCAAAATGTTAATTTTTGTCTAATTAAGTGACCCGTACAGTCACGCATTCTGCCCACCCCCCACCCCCCAGTCTTTCAAACACATTCACATTTGCTGACTCATGTTGATAAGAGGCCCGGCTGACTTTGCTTGTTTGAGTCCTGCCTCTTAATTAAAAAACATCCGGGTGTCTGATATCCCTCCACTTCTTCCCGAACTGGCTGATCCATACTGAACTCCTGCAAGATTAAAAATGTTAAGTGGTTGGCTCGAGGCAACCGCAGAGCCTTCATCACTTCTAGTGGTGTGGTTTCATAAAAGTAATCCAGTTATTGATTCGCCAGTCAAAAGTGATATGTGTCGTAGACTTGAGGGCCCCGGCGAGGTTGATCTATAGACGAGGTGCAGCTAAAAGAGACACAAGTGGGCGATTCAGAGAGAAAAAGATGGGAAACAGGAAGGGAAGGGAAGTTCAAATAATTAAGTCACGGATGTCGCGTTGCTGACTCGGCGCAGAGGTGACATGACAGCTGCTTCACCTCCAGAGAAAAATAAATCTGAATTCTTCCTGATAGAGACAGAACTGACACCGCTGAACAATGTCATCCCCAAGATCTAAGAAATGACAGGGTTGTTTTTGAGGTGAAAAGGATTCACTCCATCTTGAACAAAGTGCCAAATATGAACTTATAACCTGTAAAAAGTTGTTTAAAATGATTCTCTGAATTGAAGGCTTTATTGATCAAACGTTCATCAACTTCTGATGGACTCCCAATTGTGGACAGATGCCCAGTTAAGAGAGAGAATTATGATTGGCCCGTAACAGTAAACACCCATGTGTCTGCAGGCAGAGCCTTGATACGAAAGGCGAGTTAAGAGGGGATGTAATGCATATCAGCAACCAGAAAAAAACAACACCCTAAATTGAGTTATCAATTTTCAGAAAAGGATAAGCAAACAAACATCTATTCAGTAAGAGATAGGAATGGGGATATTCCAAAACAGTGAGCACACTGGGATATTTCAATTCATTCATATAGTATTTAGAACCCACGTTGGAATGATAAAATGTTTATTAAAGCTAGGGTTGGTAATTTTGAAAATTAGCAAGCCCTCGCAAGATATAAGAATAAATCCAGTCAAAAAACACAGCAAAAGTTGCCAAGTCGGCATACTGTGGGGGATGGTGGAGCACGTCTTCAACTTGAGCTTGAAGCTGGGGAGAGAACCACAGCTATGAAGACCGTGGTACCAGTCCGGAAGACCCCGCGGCCATAGGACTTCAACAGCTTCAGGCCGGTGGCTTTAACATCCCACCTGATTAAGACCCTGGAGAGGCTGGTCCTTGTGCACCTCTGCAGCACAGGGGCCCAACAAGGAACCGTTCTGGCTCCATTCCTCTTCTCCATATACACTTCGGATTCAAATACAACTCTGCTAACTGCCACCTGCAAAAGTTCTCTGATGACTCTGCAATCGTCAGCCTCATTTCCGCCGGTGATGACAGGGAATACAGGGAACTGAACCAGGACTTCATAGGATGGTGCCAGCAGAACCGCCTCCAGATCAACTCTGGTAAAACCAAAGAGCTGGTGGTGGACTTCCGCCGGGGTAAACACCCTCCTCCGGAAGCAGTGAACATCCAGGGAATGGACTTTGAGATTGTAAAATCTTATAAGTACCTGGGTGTTCACTTGAACAATAAACTGGACTGGACTGATCACACAAATGCACTTCAGACTCTATCTGCTGAGGAGACTGAGGTCTTTTGGAGTGCAGGGAGCACTCCTGAGGACCTTTTTTGACTCTGTGGTGGCATCAGCCATCTTTTATGGAGTGGTCTGCTGGAGCAGCAGCATCTCGACATCCGACAGGAAAAGACTAAACAAACTTGTCAAGAAGGCCAGCAGTGTGCTGGGGTGTCCACTGGATACGGTGGAAGTGGTGGGAGACAGGAGGTTGATGGCTAAGCTATCATCCCTGATGGACAACACCTCCCACCCCATGCAGGACACCCTGGCGGCTCTGTACAGCTCCTTCAGCCACCGGCTGCTTCACCCCCGGTGTGTGAAGGAGAAGTACCGAAGGTCCTTCCTTCCGGCTGCTGTCAGGTTGCACAACCAGCTCTGCTCCCAGTAGACCACATCACACATGACACTAAAAACCTGTGCAATACAAATACACTGTGCAATAATAGTTATAATAGTTATTCTGTCTGTATATATAATATTTCAGTTATTGTTGATTCTTTACTGTTTTTATTGCTTATTTGCTTATTTATAATACTTGTTTTTTACTATGTCTCTTGTTTGCACTATACTCTATGCTGCTGTAAATCCTGCAAATTTCCCCGCTGCAGGACTAATAAAGGATTATCTTATCTTATCTTCTCTTACTGACCGTCCCTTCAGGCCACGCTCCAAAGCCACTCCCCCAAAGTTATCATTATGGACATAAACCAGCCAGTGCAGTGAAGCCAATGCTGAAGTGTCTTAAACTTGCATTATCTCTACTGACCAGCAGGGTCTGGTTGCAAAGAAGTCAGTTTTTATAGAAGTCTATGAGAAAATGACTCTACTTCTCTCTTGATTTATTACCTCATTAAACATTGTAAACATGAGTTTATGGTCTCAATCTCTTGTTTCAAGTCTTCTTCAATACAGCATGATGTTCATTTAGTAAATTATGGTCAATATAGAGTCAAATAGACCATAAAGCTGGGTATGCTTTAGGGCGGGGCTACACAGTGATTGACAGGTCCCTACCAGAGATTTAAACGGCGTCTATACTTCACACCTAGGCATTCCAAATATGGTAACTTCTCTTCATTGGTTTCAAAGAAGCGAAGATGGAGACGGCCGTATTCTAAGATGGCGACAGTTAAAACGGCAAACTCAAGGCTTTATAACAGCAGTCCACAAACCAATGGGTGATGTCACGATGACTGCGTCCACTACCTATATACAGTCTAGGACGTAAACCAACATGGTTATTGTTACTACTCGCAGTTGTTAAGCTAGTAGCTCAATGAGTACAGGGGCAGAGTGCACATAGGCAAACAGGTAGACAGCCAGGCAGGTTGCCTCTGATTGGCTGAGCTTATTACAGTCTGGCAACAGCCAGATACACTGTATTTATTTCTATTTTGTTGTCAGAGAATTGGATGTATTGATTACGGTACAAATATGACAAAACATTTTTTGGAAGAACATAACCCTGGCTTTAAAGTTGGCCAACAAAAGTATGTAACAATGTAATGAATTGGATATAACCGGCAAATGTATTGCCTATTCTTTAAACTTGATAAGTTGAACGATTCAAACTCAAACAAATGGATGGAAGTTGTAAAAAAGAAAGCAGAAATATTCTATCAAATTTCAGAAAGGCTGTAAGCAGTGACGCCGTCGCACCCATCGACCCAGTATCTCAGAGAACGAGTCGGTATGTTAGCAGATCCACTTACTGGTGACACTGATCATGTGCTTTGTGTGACTGACATCTAAATGTGAGTCAGGCTTCTCTGCCCGGGTTATTGATCATGTTGGGCTGATAAGCCATTACCAGTGTTTGGATCTATATAGCTCAGGTTTCGCAAAGCTACTCAGCACTTCCGTTTGCTTTGGATACTGTAATGTATATTGCACGAGAAGTTTTGAAATATTTTAATCATTTGGAATATTTATTTTTTCAAAACCCCTGAATGCGAAATGTGTATGTAACATTTATTCGTGGCAGGGTCTAAAAACCTTTGAAACAGTGCTTTGTCTATGATAGCACGATGAAACTGTCCACTGCTTCTTTTGTATCTAAAGAAAAAGAGAATTCATATAAATCTGCTGTCAGTGTTTAAAAGCTTTTTTGTTAATCTTCATGTTGCAGGAAAACAATGTGCTGGGCCAACACTGCTGGTGTGTCATGCTGCATTCTCTTCATGTGGTGCTGTATATGAAAAAATAAATAATGTATTACACTATTAACCCAAAATTTTTGCTATCACGTCTCCATCATTTCCTATCTTTTTTTTCCAGATATGAAACCACATGCTGCTGACATTTAGGATTGCATAGGAGATGGACTAACAAAGCACTTTTTGAACTGAATTGACAAAATATCTCAGGTATAAAAATGGAGGGGTTTCTTTGGTAGAAGATAATGGAAAGATGGAATGGAAAACCCAAATAATTGAACATTTTGGAACTGAACATTAAATTCCAATTCCATTCCAAATGCAGTACGACCGGGAGACAGAGTAACGTTCAAGGGCTTTATTCAAAGCGGCACACACAGCAGGCAAACAGGCAGGAGATGACTCACGGTGTATATTCATATCGGGAGAACGCCAAGCCGTCAGGGAAACAGGCAGACAGAGCCCAGAGGAAGCGGAGGCTAAACTCGTGGTTGGGGACTGAAGGCTGAGGCGGTTAACTGGGGCAGAGGCAAGGTAGGAATAATGTGGTCGGGGACGGAAGGCTGAGTCAGTTACCGGGGCAGAGGCAAGGCAGAAAAGTCCAAACAAGTGGGGTCGGCACCAGATACTCATAGTGCCCCTTCGGTGTGTTGAATGCCGTCTTCCACTCATCCCCTTCTCTGATCCGGACCAGGTGATAGGCGTTGCAAAGGTCGAGCTTAGAGAAGATGGTGGCACCTTCGAGTAGTTTGAAGGCTGTCGTGATGAGGGGTAATGGGTAACGGTTCTTTACTGTGATGTCATTCAAGCCCTGGTCGTCGATGCAGGGTCTGAGGGTCTTGTCCTTCTTCCCCACGAAGAAGAATCCAGCCCCGGCAGGAGATGATGAGGGGCGGATGAGACCAGCAGCCAGAGAGTCATTGATGTATTTGTCCATCACCTCCCTTTCAGGAGCGGACAGAGAGAATAGACGTCCCTTAGGAGGGAACGTACCAGGATGAAGGTTGATAGCGCAGTCATATGGACGTTGGGGAGGCAGTGCCATGGCTTTGGATTTAGTGAATACCTCCTTGAAGTCCAGGTATTCAGCCGGGACCCCCGTGAGCTCAGGCGTGGAGTTGATGAGGGCAGGACCTTGTGGTGCTGCGGCTTGCTTCAGGCAGACGAGATGACAGGAGGAACTCCAGCCCCGGAAAGCCCCCGTAGCCCAGTCAATATGGGGGTTGTGTCGTCGTAACCACGGATACCCCAGAATGAGGGGAATACGGGGGGATTGCAATATGTGAAAACTGATGGTTTCATGATGGTTGCCGGACAGAAGCATGTGGACTGGGACGGTATGATGCGTGACGGTCCCCAGGAGATGACCGTCGAGGGCACTGGCAGGAACAGAGCGAGGGAGCGGTATCCGGTCGATCCCCAGCTGTAGAGCGAGTCCCTCGTCCATGATGGAGGCGTCTGCTCCAGAGTCCAGGAAGGAGGAGATAGTCTGGGAACCCCCGGGTAGGAGTAATTTGGCATGGAAAAGGGGCCTCTGGCAGAAGGAGGGTCGGGAAACGGCTCGGCTCACCAGCACCTCCTTAACTACTGGTGAGCCTGGGCTTTTACCGGACAGTACGTATCAAAATGGCCGGCCTGACCACAGTACATGCACAGGTTGTGCCTGCGGCACCGGTCACGCTCCTCGGTCGAGAGTCTGGTGCGTCCCACTTGCATGGCCTCGGTCTCCCGATGAGGCGGAATGGTCGACGGATGATGCGGGGTTGTGGCATGCATGACGTCGGGGAATGAGCCATGGCTGGAACGACCCTGGCATCTCACCAGCAGCCGGGCCTGGATGTGGCGGTCCAGTCGAGAGGTCACCTCGATCAGACCGTCCAAAGAGGTGGGCAGCTCGAAGGAGATAAGTTCATCCTTGATATAGTCCGCCAAGCCGAGCATGTAAGCTTCGCACTGAGCGGCCATATTCCACGAGCTAAGCCGCGCCTTGGTTCGGAAGTCTATGGCATAATCCGTGATAGTTTGATTACCTTGTTGGAGCCCCAACAATCCACCAGTGGCGTCCGGTCCCAAGGAAACCACTCCGGAAACCTTGCGTAGTTCCTCGGAGAAGGTCTGGAAGGAAGCGCAGGCGGGAGTTTGACGGTCCCACTCCGCCGTTCCCCACA
Source organism: Anoplopoma fimbria (assembly GCF_027596085.1). Taxonomy (NCBI): domain Eukaryota; kingdom Metazoa; phylum Chordata; class Actinopteri; order Perciformes; family Anoplopomatidae; genus Anoplopoma; species Anoplopoma fimbria. Next base: position 11,557,541 of record NC_072469.1, read on the forward strand.
GGCAGGCTCTCCCCGTCAGGTGGTTGATGGAATACGCCACTCTTGCTTCCTCGGTGGCGAAGGTGTATGGATGTAACGCGAACAAAATGGAGCAGTTTGTCAGAAAGGCGTTATAGCCCTCAGGATCCCCGGCGTAATGTTCCGTTTTGCCGACTCGGACCTCCGAGACCGGCAGTGAACGCGCTGGTAACAGCTCAGGGTGAGTCGGAGCAGATGGTGGCGTGTCGCCGCAAGAACTTGGGTGATGGCCGCCGTAAGTTGTTGAACCTGGTGCGTCAAGGCAGTCACAGCCTGTCCCTGGTTCACTAGGGTCTGGTGAACCTCGGCGATGGTGGCAGCGAACTGGGTCTCCTGTCTCTGGATAGCCTCCTCCATAGACACGAACCGAGCCAGTGGTGAGGTGTCGTGTGCTGGATCCATGTTAGGGCCAGATCGTACTGTCACTGGTGTGGTGTGGACCCAAATGCAGTACGACCAGGAGACAGAGTAACGTTTAAGGGCTTTATTCAAAGCGGAACACACAACAGGCAAAAAGGAGATGACTCACGGTGTATATTCATATCGGGAGAACGCCAAGCAGTCAGGGAAACAGGCAGACGGAACCCAAAGGAAGCAGAGGCTAAACTCGTGGTCGGGGACTGAAGGCTGAGGCGGTTAACCGGGGCAGAGCCAAGGTAGGAATAACGTGGTCGGGGACGGAAGGCTGAGTCAGTTACCGGGGCAGAGGCAAGGCGGAAAAGGCCAAACAAGCGGGGTCGGCAACAGGAAATCAGTCCGGGGGATAACGCTGGAAGGTCTGGCATGAATGCGGAGAACGATCTGGCAACGGGTGAATGAGTGAGTGGGGTATTTATACTGTGAGTGTGGCAGAGTGCTCAGGTGACAGTGATTGCGCTGATGAGGTGGGTGTGGTGGACAGGTACACAGCATAAGGCTGATTAGGTGAGTGAGGGAAAGTGTGGTGAGAGAGAAAACGGGGCTGGGCTGTGTGCAGGAAGAGTGAACAGGCGTGACTGTGACAGGCATGATGTGCTATGTGCTGCCGGTGTTAAATACAGATTCTTTATGTTTGGTTTGATGATTCCTTTTTATATCTTATAAAACTACAGTAGATATAGAGGCAATATATTGTAATTTAATGCACCAAACTTGGCTGGCCCAGGCAATGATGAGCGCTACTGAAGAGAGGGCTCTAAAAAGCACATCATTAAGACTCCTTTGATAATTGATCCCCTGACTCATCCCTGACACGGCAAACAGCTTCTCCATCCTGTATCTTGTAGCATTAATCAGCTAAAGTACAATTAGAACACACTCTGCCACTCCTTCTTGTTTGAATATCAGCTCAGGGGTCACACTGGACATCTCAGCTGGACAAGAGTGTTTAATTGTACAGATATGCGGTGAAAAGGCAATCATTGACTGTTGCTTTTAATGTGACGTCTGGTGCTCGTTTTCTTTGCAGCAGCAGACTGCTGTGTGAAGCTCAGGAGGGGTTGTATGAGGTACATATCCATGTTCCGTGTATTGACCTACAGTAGATGATGGTGACAGACAGACCTACAAACGAACCTGCTTGAGGCAACAATAGACGAGATACCCGACAGTGTAAAATGACTTGTGTGTCAATGAGCATATATAAGTTTCAGTTCCCCGACAGAAAAGAGCTGTCTGAGCAGTGAAAATATTCTAAATATAGCCAATGTTTCCTCCTAAAACGGTTCATATTATGTCTTTCAAAAAGTTATTCCTCATTTTGTGTGCTTTTTAATACGAAAGCCAGCAACATGTGTAAATTTATGCTCCTTACTTGGATACAGTCTTTTTAAAGTAAACTTCCATCTTCACAGGAAACTAGTGAAAGATGGCATGACAAATAAATCAAGACTGACTTCTGGTTTCACACACGGAACGAACATCGGTCTCCAGGCTGAAAGATCGCTGGTTGTTGACTCATCCACCTCCTGTGTGTCCTGTTGCGGTCTTTATACTTCTTTGTTCATGATTATGTTGACAACATACTAACTCATTTTGTGGGATATCTACGAATTACGGCACATTCATTTTCTTAGGTTTAGCTATGAATGCTGGTTGAGAACAGCGTTATTAAAATACGTCCACAGCATACTATTGCTTTGCTGCTGTGCTGGTACTCCTGTCTGATTCATCAAACTCTATCTTCTTTAGTAATACACTATGGAGAAGTACCTCATCCAACCACATTTGAAAATATCCAAAATATCCCTTTAAGTGCTAAAATACCTACCACTCTCAATAAACTTGTTTAGTGCAAATCCCAAACTGGGCTACATGATTTATTGTGTGTCTTGAGACTTGACACATTTACAAATGACACATTTTACAAATAAGGCACCAGTAAAATGCACCTTCCTCGATACATAAATTGAAAGTCTTTACTCCTACAACTTTAAGGGCAGAGCAGCGTTGTTTTAGTGTCTCTGGAGTGTTTCTGATGCCACTTGTCCATCTGAAGTAACGATGTGCTTACATTTTAACAAATATAACAATCCACACCAACGTCCACAAGATGACCATCAGATGGACATTAAAGTTGTAATTCTTAACAATTCAGTATTGACCTGCTGTCCGAAAATGCTGAAAAAGGCCATTGTCTCATTTAATAGATGCATTTTTGCTTAAACTTTGCAGACAGCGTTAACTGGGGAGACAAAGACATAATGCCTCCTGTGGCTTCTTCACAATAAGGCTACCCTGCGTTTCAGCAGAAGTAGGATGTTCTATTTTCTGTGTGGCTCTGACATGGTGTCAAGAGAAAAAACAGTAAACTGGAGACAGTTGAGATTTCAATGACAACATATTGTGCAGGATTACACAAATGTCTCTTTTTCCACTGAATCCGTGAAGGCCATTTGAATCCAGCTCGGGAATGGCGGGCCCAGTCACTATAGATGAAAACTACTACTAGAAAGTTGTTGTTTTTTAACTATAGGTCATAGGCTATCTTTTAAAAGTTGAGCTTTCAGAGAGCAGTTTTATTCTTTCAACATAGATTTGTAATTGTTTATGAATCACTGCTGAGTGAGACCTGTTGATAGAGTCATAGATTCATCTCCATGGTTTGATCACAAAATTATTACAGAAAGTGAACACACATTTGTTCCCTGTTTCTCTCGCTTCCTGCTGGTAGTCCCATCCAGACAAGTGACATATTTGCTGTCAGATGATAGTATAGCAGTGATTTGGTACCTTTGACACTCTTATGGCGTGCTCCATGGGATCGTGAAATGAAGACACCGTGAGGAAGAGGAGTGGATGCTGTCTCATGAGTGGGTTGTGTTCTAGAAGAATTCATCCGGTATTTTATCTGAAGCCAACATCACAGGAGACAGGGGTCTGAAGAATTGACAATTAAAAGAATCCCTTTCAAAGTCACAGCCTCAGTCACTGAGCGCTAATCAGAGCTGCAGAGAGCCCTTCATGTGGCTGGGATACTGCTGCCTTCAGTGCAGCAGGACCCTCTCTTTGGACAAATCACAGGCTAATTGCTACAGCAAAGCATGCAATAATGAACGCAGATGAGAAGGAGAGGAAGAGCGGGTGGGTGTTGAATCATTAATGATCAGAGCATGGCTTTGGGACAGTCAGGCAGTGGCTGCTTATTAATTGTTAACCCGCAACCCCAGATACATCCTCACCTCGCCCACACGGAGCTAAACCCGTCCTTCCATCCCTCCATGTGTGATATCCAGCAGTTCCTGACTCCATGTCATGCTGGCAGTGCAAAAACTATTCCCAGGCCTCCCACTGAGTGTTTTTGCATATATATATGTGTGTGTTTGTGTCAAAGTTAAATCAAGGCTGTGTAGTTCAACAATAATGTATAATTTGCTATGAACAGTCAATCCTCTGCTAATACAGTAGCAACAACAGTCACACCAGCATTAAAGGGCTAGTTCATCCAAATCACCAAAATAAAATAATAAATTCTCACTCAAAGTTGTATACGGCCATGCAAATAGTTTTCTTATTTTTTTTGTTTTTTTGCCCATGTTTGAGATATGGGTCTTTGTGAATTGTTTCTCCTTCTACAATTCCATGGAGATGAATGGAATCTTGGAACCTTACGGTGAAATTAAAATGATCCTAGTTTTACTGTAAAGTTTACACCTTTAACTTCAACTCATATATGTGCATCATTTGTCAATTCTTTCAGCACTTTTAGTATTTTCACTCTAAGTACACCTTCATCTTCTTTCAGTACCTCCAATTCAACTGCCACTACAAATCCCTATCTCTTTTCACAATTTCCACTTCCACTCCATTCAGTGCAGGTCCTTTGACAGAAACTTGGTCTGCTTCAGTTTTAGGTAGAAAAGCAATTCCTCTAAGTCAGTAGAACAAAATATACACACTCTTTCCTCATCTCCCCCCGCATTCACTGCTAACCTAAGAGCAGGTTAGGCTTCGTCCTAGAACTGTACCGAATTTCTAATGAAGCGTTGCATGCCTGCCATTATGTTTTATGACATCATCACCCTAAAAAATGGGGAAAACAATTTTTTGTTATGTTTTGTATAAATGTAATTAATGGTGCTGTTAGATTGCTGTCAGGCCGACCATGTTAAGTTGCAGATGCGTGCAAGGGAGTAAACAGTTTTTACTGCAGTGAGAATTTAGTTTTTTAAAGGCTAAACAAAAACATATGGCCTGAAGCAAAATATTTCATGAGATAAAAACGTAATTTAGTAAATGATGCTCCATTAAGAGTCAAAAGACCATAAAGCAGAGTATGCTTTAGGGCGGGGCTACCTTGTGATTGACAGGTCTCTGCCACTACCAGATACGTATATGCCGTCTCTACGTAACTTCTTCACATCCCAAATATGGTAACTTCTGTTCATTGGTTGTGAAAAAAAACACATGGCAAAGGCCGTAATCCAAGATGGTGAAAACAAAATAGCCAAACTCAAGGCTTCAAAACATCAGTCCACACACCAATTGGTCATGAGACTACGTCCACTTCTTATATACAGTCTATGGCTTCAAGTAAAGTATTCTAATTCCTAAAAATACAGCTGCAATTTTTAACAAAAGTGAGCAGGCTTTTTGAACGTGTTGATCCAACACACCCTTTTCATAAGGGCTTCAAACTTACGTCAGTGGTCTGGCAACGCTTTAGCTGCAGTCTGACCATTTGACAAACTGTATGTTGAGAGTAAGTCCAATTTGGTAGAGCAAGTGAACAATGCGTCACAGTAGACAAAGCTGTGAAGATAAAATCATGGAGAACCCCACCTTCACCCCACCATCCACCTGCAGGCCTTGAGCCTTGAGGGGTATAATTGTCATTCATGACTCCCCTGCTGTGCTAAGCTTGGTGTTTTATTTCTTTGGCATGACAAGGTCAGAACTTAAACACTGAATATCAATGCTGTACATATTCCTTGTGAGTTGGTTGACTGAAATATCCTTCTTTTATATAATTATTTCTAGTTTTTTGGTATTTTTCAATACAATTCAATTTAATTTATTTTGTATGGCCTAAAATCACAAATTACAAATTTGCCTCAGAGGGCTTTATTTTTAGTGCTGCAAATGTTCCAGCAGTGCTGCCTCCTAAAATAATTAATACAGGCTCGTCCTAACCTTCCCTGTCCGAAACAAGCTGGTAACCCACCTACAAGAATTTCATTGGCCTTGGCTCTTAAGACTTTTAGGCTACACTGCAGCTGAAAGTGTCCCAGTTCTCAGTCCCCTCACATGTGACACAGATCTGATGCTGTTTAATCTTTTGAGCAGCAAAAAGCTTCATGGAGTTGTATTTATTTTATTTTTTTTCTAGTTTATTCCATCTGGACCACATGGATTTTTTTACACACTGTGCCAAATCTGATCCCTGAGGCAAGTGACCTACATGCAGCTTGTATCTGAACACTCCCAATTATAAGCCATTCTTACATTGTTCACTTGAGATACCTGGCTTATTTTGGCAGCTCGATTGCGCCGGCGTTAAAGAAGAGAAGACAAATCAGTAAAAAAAAAAGCCAATGTCTACAAGAAGCTCTTTGAAAACATGACACTTTCAGAATACGGAAAAAACAATTTGTGCTTTGCCAAATTTAAAGTCAATACCTACCCTCACGCTGTAGGCAATTTAACATTCAGTGCGAATTCCGTCAACACTTTTTCTGAATTTTTACACACTGACAGGAATAAAGTTATTGGGGAAATACTGTTGTGTGTAGCAGTGAGTGCATCTGTGAACGGGACAAATTTGTGTGTATGACCATATGTGTCCACAGTATAGCCAGTGTACGGCAGCCGGCCAAGCTAAGGCAGCGCTCAGCCCAGAGCAGCTGTTTGGCAAACTAGCAAAATGCCACCGCAGAGCAAATAAATAATCCATGACTCTAATTAGCACCCCTACCACCTCCACCACCTCCTCCTCCTCTTCTTGATCTCTTGCCTCTTTTTGATGTCTAGGGCCGGAGACGGGATTTAGTTTTCAAAGAGAATATGAGAGCCGCCACCTCTGTAGTTCAAGGGTGATCATAGCCAGAAGCCCTGAGCCTCTTCTGTTCCAACGTGTTTGGATCCAAATGGAAAGGAAAAAAAGGGGGGTCGGGTGTTGTCAAGTGTCGCAGAGGCGAGGCGGGAGGCGACAACAGCCCTGGGAAAAGGCTTAGTAAATTATTTCAGTTGACAGCCTCGTGAGGGACAAATGATGGTTCAATGTTTGTACTGTGACAATGACACGGCGATCCTGTTGCTGCAGTGTGTTTATTACTAAAAAATCCAAGCCAAGTGTCAGGGTTATTAATAACCGTAAAAAATTAGACAAGGGTGAGGTATTACAGATCTGGAGGGGAGACTGAGAACAGAAGCATATGTGTCTGGCAGCTCGACACATAAACAATCAAGAGGAAAGTACGGGAAAGAGTGAAACTTCACAGCCAACCTTTTAAAATAATTCTAATCAATACTTATAATATAGTAAATGTTCCTCACATTCCACAGGGGTTGTGACTACTGCATTTAAAACTGCATTTATAACCTCAGACAACTTCTCATCTATGTGTTCCTCTTTAAAATGTTTCTTAGGAAAACGTATAGTAGCCAATCAACTGTTGCATAACCTTCTTTTAACCTTTCAGCTCACAGCTCTTAAGTGCTAATCAATCTACTTCCTGCTGCCGACTCTTGTGCACTTCTCTTCGGTCTAAGCACACGCACACACAATCAGTCAGCTCTACAAGAGTACTCCACCGATTTAGCATTGCAATCCTTATGACATTGTCAGAATCTTAATGGACAGTATGAAAAAACAAAGGATAAAAATTGATGCAGCAGATCCGGAGATAACGTCTTTTTCTTTCTTGTTAAAACCTGGCACCTACATAACCCACAATGCAACTGCAATTACGGTCAGAGATTAAGATGTGTCATGCTAGTAACCGCTAATGTAGCCCTAAGTAGTTGGATGAGGAGCAGGGAACAGAAGTCTGGTAAGCTCACCTGTTTCTGACTCAACACCAGCAGAATATTTTTTTTTTAAACCTTTTTTTTCAGACCAACCCTACTCTGACTCAAATGACTTCACATCAAGAATTTATCGGACTTCACACAGCTAAAACTGGAGTCACAAAATGCTTTTTATGACTATTTTAAAGAGGGACCAAATGTGTGCACATCCAGCCACCGATACTCAGGTGCAAGAGCAAACATACAAAATAAAATAGTGCAGGGCAAAAGGAAGATGTTGTATTTAGAAAAATTGCATTGATAGAAAAAAAGATAAATAAACTATTTATTTGGAGCCCAACACGGAGCAGACCTCCTTAGTGCCCTGCAGTTATACTACTTTCTCACAGGTGCAGTAGAACTCCCCAACTCCTGGAAACACAATTTGAAGTGTAAAATCTGTGAAGGTGCCTTCTGACTAGCCTCTAAATCGATCTGGTACATGGACTTACATTTGTATAGCGCCTCAAGTGTTCTACACTGCACGTCATCATTCACCCTATTACACACACATTCATTGACTGATGTCAGAGGCTGCCATGCAAGGTGCCAACCTGCCCATCAGGATCAAATCTAAATATTCATTCACACACCGATGGCATAGCCTCTGGAAGCAATTAGGGGTTCAGAATTATGCTCGAGGACACGTCGACTTGCGGACTGACTTTGACTTGCTTATAAATTGCAGTTAATCTATGGCAGTTAATTAGTCTCAAAACCCGTGCACATTAAAACAGGCACATGCCCTTGAGATGATTGTACAGAATAGTAGCCGCGAGTGGAAAATCATCCTCTAAAGGAACGTTTGTGCTACGAGTGCACACAAGCTCACGTGACGAGCTCAGTCACACTTGGCTGCAAAACTTCATGTGCGTGTTTGTGCTGTGATATCATTAGCGCAATATCTTTTGTGAATCAGACTTTGAGTAGGGACAGATACCGGTTGCAAGTGATGTACAATCCATGGTGCCATCAGCAGCTGTAATCCTTTCTTTGTGAATTGGATGGTTGGAGAATTAATAGTCCGACGGAATAAAAACAACACTGAGAGTCTCCAGCCATAGCAGGGGTCCAGTGTGTAGGTATAGCTAAGGTCAGCATGCTAACATGCTAAGCTGAGATGTTGAACATGGTAAACATACCTGCTTCACATTGTGAGCATGTTAGCATGCTTACATTTGAAGTGTTGATGGATTTCGACTTGATGATGCTGCCAGATGAAAAGTCAGATGGGGACCAAAGTTCATCTTCATTTAGCAAACTTTCTTACTGAAATTTTACCCATTGCTTTTTATGAATAAATGGTGCTCTGCAATGTTTTTTGACTTACTATTTTAAGTCGGCAATTATCTCAAATGGCTTTTACCTTTGGGGCGAATTGTGTCCCCAGGACTGTGCTGCTCTTTTTCTACTGACTATTCTGAAGAGATGAGCCTCCCTATTTTTCAAGCTACCCCTTCATTGTACTACAGATTCCTGACCAGACTTCCAAGATGCCCATCAACCAACCTGTCCCTTTAATTCCTGCCCAACTTGGGATAAAAACACTTATGAACTGATATGTTAGTATTTTAAACACAAATTGTTTTACTGGAGACCTTTTGTTGTATTTACCGCATTATCATTGGACCTGATATAGTCCTATTTTTGGATTAAAACTCTGTTGTTGTATGTGCATGTCCACACATTGTTACAATGTCCTGTTAATGTTTTTTGATTGCCATTTTCCCCTTTGAATTTGCTCTTCCAAGCTTTGACCCATTGAGACGTTGTGCATGATGTTATGAGCTGTACAAATAGTCTTGATTTGAAAGAGAATGACATTCTTGCATTTATGGATTTGTTTCCCCCCACAATGGTTACCTTTCTGTATACACAATATATATGTTAATGTCTGATGTATATCTATATATATGTAAATGTTCCTATACAGATATTGTAATGCAAATAAAAAGATGTGTCTATATGAATGCAGCAGAGGCAAATATAAGAACATAAAAAAGATCACTACAATTTATATGCTTGCATAAAATGATGAAACTATTCTGACTGTTAACCGAACACCAAGGCAGACATACGGTTAATGAAGAAAGCAGATATGTCAGAAATACAGTTTTATAAAAAATGAATTCAAAGACGGACTAGTTATAAAATCCTAAAATATGATGGAATATAATAGAAGGTTAGTCTTCATTGTTTAAGAAAGTTAGTTACTCTAATTCAAAGTTTTTTAAGTTGATATTTCATAGTGAACTCTTGATTGCCAGCCTTTCATAAGTGAGGCAAATTTTTCAATCGGGCAAGTCTGCTGAATCCAAATTGACACACTGTCTGAAAATGCCTCGAGACAGTGAAGTTCACCATTTGATCATCTGAATTTAGCAGTTTGCTCCTGTCTGCATTTCATTCTTCAAACGTATTCACAAATCGCCCCATTAGCTATAATGTATTTGAAAACGGCATTAAAGAGATATATATTTCCCAAGACATGGAACATTTGTAAGTATATCTATTAAACATTTAAAAACAAGCCTTTTAAGACAAAGTATGGCAAAGTCAGGTCTGTGTCACACCAGATCTCAGAGAGATCACTGTCTAGATGAGAAATGACAAAGCCTTTACAGAGCGCTACACTGGTCTTTTCGTCTCTAAAATCCCCCTCGCTGCAGAGATTTAGCTCCTTCCAGTTCAACCACAGGTCCCAAACATGTCCACCGTCCCCATCATGGCCCATTTCTCCAGGTCTCTCCATCTGACTGAGCCGGTGCTGATTTATTATTCCAACTCGCCGGTTTCAACCTGTGGTCGGCTGCTCCGTAGGGACCATTTGATGATCGATGGGAGCCCCGAGGTCACACGGGGCTGGGGTGCCAAAGAGATGCTTGGTATTCAACAGACTTCCTGAAAGCTGAATCCAGAGCTGGAAAAGACTGTGGAACTGGTCCGCCTCGCTGACCATATAATGTTACAGAAAGGTGTAACACATAACATTAAATTTACTGCTTGTATTTCAGAAGAAGAGATTCATCATCTTAAGTGGTTTTTAAATCTTAATGGGCCAGTGTGCAGCACTTTGAGAATCTTTTAGCGGAAATGGAAGGAAATATTAATAACCATGTTTTCATCAGTGCTTAGTCATCTAAAAATGAGAATCCTTGTATTTTGTTAGCTCAGAATGAGCCCTTCATATCTACACAGAGCAAGTGCTCTTCAAAGGGTCTGCCATGTTTCTACTGTAGCCCAGAAGGGACTAACCAAATACTTTGGTTTTTGCTTCACGTTGAGTTACCAACGTTCACTCTTCTGAAACTGTGAGCCATAGAGTGCAAGACGCACTATAGCAGTTTAGGACAACACCTAACATACCAAACCGATCTTTACTGTAATGCCTCACATGGTTAAATGTACATGATGTACACAGCAATAATTCCAGCAGTACAACAATAACAAGAGTCATTCTCACCTAACTGCTTTTTTTCCTTTTTTTAATTCATTAAAACATTCTCATCAGTCATTAAAAAATTCTCATCAGTTCTACTCTGCAAATTGTCTGTCACTAATACGCTACTTCAAATGAAACACAACATTTTGTGTAGATGTTTAGGTAGGAAGTGCGCTTTGAGCTGCTGGAAGACTTTAATTTGAGTGGAAGTGTGGAGTTGCTTAACTCCAATCAAAAGAACAGCACATAAGGAATACTAAGTCAAGGAGAACAAAAAACTTGGAGCAGGAGATTGGTGAGTATGACTTGTACAGATGGAATTTATGCTGTGGCCAATATACTAAATGTATCATGAAACATGGAGCAGTTGTAGAATTTCAAATAAATGGCAAATTAAACAGAAAGCAGATTGCAAAACAGCAAGACACAATATTACTTGCGCAGGAACACTGATGGCTTGTGTTGACTTTACAGGAAAATAACATTTAATATTTTCAAAATATGTTGACCTGTTCTGAACTCTTGTCTCCCTCTGTTGTTTGGTTTGACCAAGGAACCCAGCCCCAGCCTCTGTTTGAGCCTAAACACAGTTACATTTCTCCAGGAAAAGTTAGCCAGTTAAGTGTGTATTTTTACATTATTTTTAGTGAAGGAAATATTATATAGGTTTATATTAATATTATTTCCATGCAAATGCATCTTCTTCTTTTCTGAAAGGCTTGTTTGTGTTGCAATTTATTTTTTAAATGTTGCCCCCAAGGCAGCATCATCTTTCTCTAAATTACGACCAATCACTTGTGATGACAGGCAGAGATGGTCCCGGGCTCCCGATGGCCGGTCTGGGCCTGCTGTTGGCTCTGGATCCTGCTCATCATGGGGGAAACATAACACAGTGAGGGCCCTGCAGTCACAGCAGCTTTGGGGATAAGACTGATATATGAGGCCAATACAGTATTGGCTTCCTGTCCAAAGTTTTTTTTATGGCTCCATTGTATATCATCTTAAGAGGTTTGGTTACAGCAGGATTTCCTTGAGACCAAGAGGTTACGCAATCACCTAATTGCGGAAAGATCACTGAGTGCAAAATCCTCAAAGCAGTGCACAAGTAAGCTGTTTGTTGTCAATCAAAATTTAGGGAACAATTTCTACAACAATTGTCCAATTTTAGACTTAAATCCAGCATTAAATCAAAGCAAGTCACCTCTGATGCTTGTGTAATGATCGGCCATTGATTTCTAGATTAAGCTGATGCACTGTTAACAGTTGCTCTACAACAAGACTTTTGTCATGATTTTATTGCTGCTACACTTTGTACTTTATGTTTCTGACTTATTGAAGCCTGCTGAGCACTGCCAGCTGGCTTAGCTGGTTAGTTGTCTATCTCCCCCCCACAGTTAATATATCCTTCAGTCTTGGTGTCCTTTTCTTCATTGAGACAGCTTCCTCTATAATCACAACCTTTCCATTTCCTTGGTTTAAGCATAAAAGCAGATTCCTTTGAATATCAACAGAACGTTGAGTCTGTGTCTTTCCGCTCTTAGCTGTAGTGTTTGTTCCCCCCAACGGTTGCCATAGGAGCTAGTAAAGCTAAAAGAAAGTGACCGAGACGAGTGGCACTCAAGCTGCCCACTTAATCACAACGACGATCTGAATAATAATGATGCAATTCAAAACCTATGATAATATTATGGCAACATGAAACGCATTGAGGAATGGAGTAGCAGTTTCATCGAAAATCTGTTCTGCATTAGTATGCAGATTTATGCAGCCAGAGCTCTTAAATCTAATTAAATAATCCTCTCCATAGGAGGGTCCTGTGGTGCTGCTTCTATCGTGTTGTTGAGTTTTGTTCCCAAGAATGTGTTGGAACAGACGGATGCCACCGTGATGACGTTATGGACCACCGCAGAGGGACTTACAAACAAAATAACCTGCTGTCAGCGACTCCTGATTATCAACTGAATTTAAATGTTTTTTGAAAAAATGTGCTTAACTTTGAATAATTATTGTTGTCTTAAGAAATTTAATTCTGTCTATTATTGCCTGACGTTGTTTTGAAATGCAACATAGATGCGTTTTATTTGGTCAATGTCTAGAAATGTATTTTTTCTTTAACTACTTAAGATACAGGAAAACAGTTGATTTCCCAATGCAGTTATTTCATTGTCTAACAAAAGAGTAATTTTAACAGTCTCTATTGTATACAAACATTACACCTTTCAATCAAGTGTTAACTAACACTAATTCTTTGTCTGCTTAACTGATGAAGATGGATGATGAGGGAACTATAGTAGATTGGTTCCAATGTTATTCCATTTGTCTGATAAAAACACTGTATACACAATTTAGAAGCAATCAGACTGTTTATCAGGGTTTAAAAAGCTCCTCCACACCTGCAAATGTTTTCACAGAACATATCCTCATACATTGGTTTCTATGATATCTTACTAAAAGTCAATCCTCATTTTTCATTTGATTTCCAACTAACAAAAAAGGTTTAGGTTTAGGACAGGACGTGGTTTGGGTTCAAACAACTTAGGAAGTAGCGTAATGTAATATGTGAGTATCGTGTCTCGAAACAGAATGCATGACGACAAATCACCCTCTGGTTAAACGTGTCACCATGCTGAAGTTCCCAATATGGACAGCAATACTGTAAAAACTGGATGACAGAGCTGTCTGCTGGCCCAGAGTGATGGACGCATGCAGGCTATGTAACCACAACAACACTGGCTCAAATCCAGCTGTGTACCTTTGTCACATACCATCCTTCTGTTCTGCCACATCTCCTTATTTCTGTCAATTTCTTTCTGTCAGACTTCCTACTGTCAATGAGGCCAAATACATAAAGACAATATTTAGGAGAAGAGCACAGATCACAGACTTGGATTATCAGATGAAAAGAGAGAGAGAGAGAGAGAGCGAGAGCGCGCTCTTTAATGAAGGGTTGCTGGTTTTGCTGCTATTCAATAATAAAGAACCCCGGTTGGAACAATATGTGTGTTTATTTAGCCTAGATCTTCCCATTTCTTCCTGTGTTTGGGGGAGAACAGTCCTGGAGGAACACTTCAGAGGGCACTGTGGCGCTCTGTCCTTGTCTCTTTACTTGTCTCCGGCCTCAGTCCTGACAATCATGCGAATATAATGCAGAAAGTTGGCGGTTTGCAGGTCATCTTGGGTTTGGGTGGTTGACTAACCCATATTTTTGTGGTTTGTGTGTGTGGGTATTAACGTAACCTGACCTGTATCTCTTTTTGATGGGCTTTGAGTGTGAACATATTTGAATTGACATTGTGACGGCCGGGTTGGGTTTGGACCCCAGAGCAGAGACAGGACACCGGAGTATATATACAACAAAGAGTTTATTAACACAGTCACCCAAAAATATCATGAAGGGGACAGTGGTAGCAGGAGGCTGACTGGCTCGCAACAAACACAGCAGTCTAGAGGAGCGAGCACATGGAGGCTTACTGGCACCAAGAAAACAAAAGGCAGGTAGAGAGACACTCACCAAAAACCTGCAAACACAGAAACGGAACACAATCCCAAAAATAAAATAATTAGGTTTAGAATAATTTCATATGGTCCAAATAGCTTTTTATGTTTATTTATAATTGATTAAGACTACCAGGTACCAGAGTTCACTCAGCGCTATCTTGCTCTTTTAGTTGATCTAGCCATAACATGCAGAATCTTTTTACCCACAATGACCAATCAATTAATTGAAGTGTAGGTATAACTTCAGTCAACCTTTGGTTGAATACAGTCCTAGTACAAACACTCAAAATAGAAAAGTACATTCTTCTTGGATATATCATAACAGGAACATCATGGTTTCTTATGAAACCCTTTGTATTCACTGTTATGGTAGTCTTTTATGTTACTCATGCAGCTTAATAAATCATTATAGATTTGCCATTTCAGGCTCAGACAGCATCAGTTTTCAACATCTGCACAGCAGGAAAACACTCAGTCCTCCTCAGGACTCACATGAGACAACTTAGACACAACTGTTTATGGATGTGTGGATAATACATTATGATACATTTAGAACCTGGTTTTGAAATCTTAATCATGATGAAACAGACAAAGATCACACTTCACATTGCACATAAATATAAAGTACAAAAATTCTGAATGTTTCTTGTACTCATTTCTAGGACTAACCTATGGTTTTAAAGCACTGCAATTAATTATTTAATATTGATGGATAATGATAAGCATGTTCTTATTCCCAAATGCCTCCAGTTAGAACCAAAGCAGATTATATACTGAGACAAAATTGACAGCTCACATGATAGAAAATACAAATGCATCACTCCAAAGCAGATTTCTATTTGCATAGTTTAAACATGTTAGTCCCAAAAGGGTTGTAGGTCATTTAGTACAACTACTGGGTGAATTCTCATTAGATATGGTATGAATATCCAGAGGATTGAAGCTACTGACTTAGGTGATGCTCTAACTTTTAACCTTGTGTCACTAGTAGGTCAAAAGTTTAACTTATCCAGCGATACATACTGTATATGTCTGGATGGTTTTACACCACATTTGGTTTAGTCATTCATTTCTGCCCTCTGGATATAACGTAATAACTTTGGTGATCCCCAGAGTTTTCTTCTAGAGCCATCATCAGGTATATTTCAGTTATACCTGCAAAAAGTGGTAAAAAAGTTCAAACATGCCCTTGTCAAGCAGCGGAGGATACAGAATGCTGGTAATATCTGGGCATTGAAGAATCTGTTTTGTGAGTTTTTTAAAACAAAGCATATGTAGACCGGTAGGGAATTTTAGTATATCCCTTTACTCATGTCAACATCCATACATCCCAGAATGTATGTATTATGTATGTGTCCGCCATATATTTCATGGAAACTTTTGTTTGTGTTATTTTCCAATGTCATTTTATGCAAATAGCAAAGTAATTTGATGCTTTAAGGAACCAGAAATTGCATAACCAATGAATATAAGGTTGTAAATACAAGTTTTGCCCGATTAAACATAAATGTAGGTTTAGATACGCAGAATATAGGTCAGTCCATAGGCCTATGATAGCCTAATAAAATTAATTTGTTAATGTACTTCTGCTTATGATGTTTCACCAAAATGTGACAGGACTATCAATGAGCCAGTCAGATGAATAGCTTCCAATACACACATAGAAAGACCCATTAACACAATTATAACACATCCGACATCGCATAAACCTCATTCAATTTATGTTACAATTCAGATCTTCCACACAGAAACTATAATGATGAAATGCCATGGTGGGGTTGAGTTGAACAGGTTTGTTTTTTACGTGACGAGCCATAGTTACATTTAGAAGCAGCAGGATGGTAGCTACATAAACCCAAAAGAGCTACTCGCATGAATGGCGCTAACACAATGTAGCTTAATGTCAGTCATATAAGAGAGGAAGTAGCAGAAGTAATTTATTTTAGCACAATGTGTATTAGTTCCTTTTTGATATTTGATTGCAGGGCCGTTGAAAGTGATTAACTTTGTCAAGAACCGCTCTTCATTCATTGTCTCCAGGGAAGTGAAGAGCAGTTCAGATGTGAAGTTGGTACACTCAGCACCCGGCAGCAAAAGTGAGCGGCAGTCAATTAGCCAGAGACAGAGACTCTTTGCTTTACAGTTAGATGACTAATAAGGTGTTATGTGTAATTCCCAAGACTTTTATGTCAAAAACACCACCCAAGAATTTGTTTCTTTTACTTCCTCAATGGCAGCTGGTGGCATGGCCGTCCTGTTTGCGCCTCTTTTATGCTCCTGCAAAGCTCACTGATATGAGCCTTGACATACTAGACCACGTGGGCTGTGAAGTTTGTCTTTATATGCCACAGAGAGTTGGACTTGAACTATAGCCACCTTCTTTGCTTTTCAGAATAGCGCACATATTTCTTTGTCATTATAGGTGTTAGTTGAGGAGGAACAGATTTGAATTCCTAGGAGTAAATATACGTATCTACTAGTTGATTTACATGTTGTAATATTCTCTGCGTCTTAGCCTGAGCTCAAACACTGCATTTCCCCACTAACAAATTAAGAGGGATAACCAGAAGTCAGAAATAATTCTTTGAGAAATAATGTGTGAATATGCGTATGCTCTGTGTCTGCGTTTGTTCACATGCGGATGATCAAAAGAGAAGGGAAGGGAAGAAAAAAGAGAAGTGTGTGTGTGTAGTGGGAGGCAAGTAGGTGAGTCATTATTGTGAAAGATGAACAATACATGAATACAAGTAACACTATCTCAGTTTTTCTTTGTTGTTTGATGATGGTAAACTCACACTGCCACTAACATCCTTTTGCAAGGTTTTCCTGGATAGAATACAGTTTCTGCACACAGCAGAGTTTGTTCTCCTAATGCACACAACCGCTGGTTTTAGCAGCTTCCAAAGAGCTTTGCCGCTCAGCAGCCATTTGCATAACCCAACAAGTTCTGCTGGCAATGCAACGTATGAGTAACACAAAGTCAACTGGGTGAAACGAGGATAAATCCAGCCGGCTGGATGGAGAGTGGGGCAGACAGAGGGAAGGGTGAACAGGAGCAGAGTGAAGGAGACATGAGGGCCTGTGTTGAATAGTGATGTGAAACGCAACAGTCTGCTTTCCTTGTTATATGTAGCACTTACAGAGCAGCGCTGAGTGTCAGTGAATGGATGCACCAGTCTATGGTGTGCACACGGTTACTGTTCATTTGGTTGAGTATTTACAACCCTGCTGCTAAAATGGTCCTCCATATTTAAGGGCAGGGACTGGTGATGGCAATTTGTGTGTGAAAAGGGGGGGGGGGGGTGTTCCAGTTGTGGATCACTCTTGGATCTCATTTATGTTTATTTTACAATAAACGTGTTTATACACTAATAAGCTATTTTGTTGAGTTAGACCACCCTCAAAACTCAAGTTAGGGAGCCCAAAACTGGGACCCTTAAGTGAACAGTAGATTCAGGGGGACTAACTGATGCTTGGAACGTAATTAGGGTACAAAAAACAGGTAACTGTATAACAGTTACATGAAAAAAGACGTAATCAGATAACTAAAACATATGGTACAAATGGGAATTTCATGCAGGATTATAATTTAAGAACAAATCTAAAATAAAGAACGATATACTATGTAGATGTTCACACATTATAACACTAAAGGACACGTGTCTCACATTGCAGCAGCAGCGCTGTCTGTGTGGACACATCACATATCTCAAACTTCAACACTTGGTTGAGCCTCATTTGTAAAACCTGCACACAAATGGAAGAACAAACTTTTAACTTGGCAAGCTAACTTAGGCTAGCTTTTTTCCCTGCTTCCAGTCTTTACGCTGAGTAAAGTAAGCTGCTTGCCAGCTATATTGTAATTAGTTTAATTACTTTTGTTGATTCTCACTGCAGCTGTAATAAAATATTCAATATGAGTCATTTCACATAGTTAATCTAAATTGGGTTGTGTGAGCACTCACAAAACTGAAACAAGTAAGAAAGTCATAAAATGTTAATGCTTTCCACTCTGGAACGTACTGATGCCTGGTCCTTGACCACTTTATTCTGCCTTGACTCTATTACAGTGGTGACAAATGGGATTTTATTTTGGGCTAACAGCATTGAAAAATGACATTTGAAAAACTTAAAAGCCACATGTTTACCAGACCAATGTGTCACAAACTGCATTACTATATAACGCTGGAGTTTCTCTTAATTTGGGTGAACTGGCCCTTTAATAGCCTTAAGGCTGGATTTAAAGGAACCAAATACTCTAAAAACAAAAAATGGTCATGGCTTCACGCTTGTCCGATCAGAATAAATCATAAATCAGAACAGTGTTTGCTTATAGTGGAAGTGCTTTGCCTATTGAAGAGTTAACGCATGGTCAATTGTAGGAAGAAAAGTGTACACAGAGGAGAAGGAAAGTCGTATCGAAGGGTGAGAGCTGCTCCTGCCTGTGGCATCTCTTGTTAAAATCACTTGGTTAGATTTTGGATATGGTTTGTGTGCGTGTGTGTGTGCGTGCACATGTTATGTGGATGCATGTAGCCCAATTATGAATAAGCGTTGACAGGTGTAGAGCGCTGTTTGAGTCCTCCACTTGTGAATTGGAAATCTCTGGGGTGGAGAATTGCTCGCGCCTCAGAGACCTCATCTAATCTGACTGCGGCCATCGATCGGCGTCATACACTGAAAAACTCGTAAAGCTCTCCCTACTATCACGTTGTTTATATGGGAATTGATTCAATTCTGGGCAAAAAAGAGCGTGTATCATCAAAAAGAGATCAATAGCGCTGATTCTTTTTGAGATAAGATTGGCAGATTTAAGTTGTGTTGAACAGATGCAGGACCCTTCCAACGTGGCAGGGTCCTGCATCTGTTCAACACAACTTAAATCTGCCACGTTGGAAGGTTTGGAAATCGCATTGATGTCAGCCTGCAGGAGTCTTTTTTTATTTTCATGATCCACTGTAGCAAACACAGTCGGATGGTTTTGGAGGCTGTCTGAGGTTGCTCTCTTCATCAGCTGCCTTTTCTATCTTAACAGTGGCAGCTGAGACTGAAATATGATGCCTGGAAGAATAGGGAGCAAAGGGAATTCAGCTGTCACAGAACCCCCAAATATAACCTGAAGAAAGCTCCATTCTCCAATCATCCTCCTGCCTCTGTCTCCCTCACCCTCCCTCTCCCTATTCTTAGTCGCGCAGCCTCTCATCCTCGTCTCTCACGCTCTTTCCAGGTTTAAAACTCGCTTGCAAATGCAAAGAAAACCACCACTTTTTATTAAACCGTTTGACAAGACCCACCTCGCTCAATGACATGCGGCTGAGATTGTGAAAAGCTCACCTTCGGCAGTTGCCGATGTAAAACGCTTCCTTGAATGTTGCTCTCTCACACGCTCAGGCTTTTTTAAAAGGGAGCTTGGCTTCCTTCCATCTCCCAACTTTTTTAGGCGGCAGATCTTGAAGGAAAAAAACACCAAAGAGAGGGACCGACGGGGATGCTGCTGCTGATGATGATGATTATTCCTGCTTCCCTATCTAACTTCTTGTTTTTGTTCTGCAATATATGCAAATCATTATTTTTTTCACATCGCAGTGGCAATTTGTAAGGTCGGCTGAACCTAATAAAATCAGATAAGATAAGATAAGATAAGATAATCCTTTATTAGTGCCGCAGCGGGGACATTTGCAGGCTTACAGCAGCGTAGAGTAAAGTGCACACAAGAGACATAGTAAAGAAAGACAAGATAAAAAAATAAAAATAAAAAAAACAAGTATTATAAATAAGCAATAAAAACAGTAGAAAAACAACAATAACTGAAATATAATATTTACAGACAGAAAAAACTATTTTAACTATTATTGCACAGTGTAATGTATTGCACAGGTTTTTATTGTCGTGTGTCATGTGGTCTGCTGGGAGCAGAGCTGGTTGTGCAGCCTGACAGCAGCAGGAAGGAAGGACCTGCGGTACCTCTCCTTCACACACCGGGGGTGAAGCAGCCGGTGGCTGAAGGAGCTGCACAGAGCTGCCAGGGCGTCCTGCATGGGGTGGGAGGTGTTGTTCATCAGGGATGACAGCTTGGCCATCATCCTCCTGTCTCCCACCACCTCCACCGTATCCAGTGGACACCCCAGCACACTGCTGGCCTTCCTGACAAGCTTGTTCAGTCTCTTCTTGTCGGCTGCTGAGATGCTGCTGCTCCAGCAGACCACTGCATAAAAATTGGCTGATGCCACCACAGAGTTGAAAAAGGTGCTCAGGAGTGCTCCCTGCACTCCAAAGGACCTTAGTCTCCTCAGCAGATAGAGTCTGCTCTGACCCTTTTTATACAGTGAATTTGTATGATTAGTCCAGTCCAGTTTATTGTTCAAGTGAACACCCAGGTACTTATAAGATTGCACAATCTCAATGTCCTGTCCCTGGATGTTCACTGGTTCCGGAGGACAGTGTTTACCCCGGCGGAAGTCCACCACCAGCTCTTTGGTTTTAGATCGGGGCTAAATAAGGACTGCAACCCCTGCCTTAACTTCCGTTTTGTTCTGCTGCTTTTGTCAAAATGTAGGGCTTGCACACAGCAAATGAGTCGTATACGTGTGTTGAACATGCATGTGTTCCATTTGCATGTGTTGGCAAACATGTTTAATCAGCTCAATATGTTGGCCCTAATGAGGATGTAATAGCGCTACTCAATATGCACATTGAGACTTGAGCTTATTGCTGCTTGCTATAGATTTATAAAACCACTAATTAGTTAGTCAGAGATGAAAAGATGCCAGTTTAAATGAACAGTACTCAGCAGCGATATACAAATATACTAATCCACACAGCATTTTAATTTTCACACAGGGAGCGTGAACATTTAAATACCTCAATCTATAATTCATTTTTTCCATCTGTAGTTTTTTTATTTTGTATCTGTCAAATTTGTCAGGGCGGTTTCTTGAATTCTTGGAAATTATGAATAATATCATATCAGTAATTTTTTTTTTTAATGATGAATATGCTTACAGTGTTCTGTCTCTTTACAGTTGAACTCTTACTAATTTGAAGTTACGAACAATTTACTTTACTTGAGAAAGTTATGGATTAATTTATTCAGTGGTTACAAAACACTTTGAATAGATGCTAAAATTGGAAAATCAACTTGAAGTACGTGACAATAAAATCAACTTTGACTTCTGGTTTCACACGGTCTCCTGGGTGAAAGATCAGTCTGTGTTTGACCATCCACCTTATCTCTCACCCATCCTGTGTGGGTTTTTGCAGACTTTACACTTCTTGGATCATGATTACATGGATTAGATAGGAATTGATTTTGTAGGATATCTACAAATGACAGTGTATTTATGTTTGTAGGAATTGCTACAAACGTTGTATGAGAAAACCCTACATATGGAGTGGGACTAATAAAGGATTATCTTATCTTAATTTATCTTATATGGAGTGCATTTTGGATTAATCAGAAAGGTGCAGTGTTCTTAGTCAAAGGAGTTAAGCCTCATGCCCCCTGCTATAATGAGCCTCAAGCCTGCCTGATATTTGGATATTTATTCTAGCACTGACACTAAGGTTGTAGCTAGCTAACCCCCATAACTACAACCAGCTGCTGGTTAACAAGAGTCAGGAACTATGTTCTGTTGTTGGAAGATGTAGCATTTGTGACAAATTGTAGCTGAAAACTTCAGAGCAGCAGGTACAAATGACTTTCTTCCTATTATTGTCTTAACTTAACCTTTTTCATGTCTATTACTAGAGCGCTAATGGCATATAGACAGAATACATTCATCAACATTGGAAAAGGAAGCGTGGGGATTTAGTGCAGCAGACTTTAAGACGACCACCGCCCATGGCCCACCAACCATGGAAGCTAAGCTAACCCAGCTCGGATGTAAGGCTACTGTCATGTAAAATATTACATTCATATGTATAAATGCACACATACAAATCTCAAACACAGTATATTTTGTCTATGCTTTCACATCACACCACACTGTGCACATTGCGGTAAATGATTATAAGTTCTCTTAGAAGGTCAAATACTCCGGACAGGGCATTCTAGTGCCTGGCCGTGCGATGGAATAGAACAGAGACACTTAAAGAAGAATGTGCCTTTACGACCAACTGACCACAGATAACAAAGGCTCTTTTTATGACAAACTGACCAAGGCCCTCAGAAAGTCTAAAAGTCTAAACCAAGAGCCGCCTCTCTCATTTTTGGACCTATCATATTCAACTCACAAAACCTATATAACATGATGCGCACTCTGTATAAGCGCCTTTTAGTTGCTGAACTTCTCAGTACTGCTAGGCCCGTGCACGTATAACTGCTGGGCGATATACTCCTGTTATCCTACAATAAATACCAATTTGTTTTAAGTTGAATCTGGTGTAGAAGTCTCTCTTGTTTTCCACTCAACACTACCCCACTACCCAGCCTACTCCTGGCTGTCTGATGTCAGGTCGCAGATAAATAAGATGGATGAATTAAGACTTCAGGTGAACCCAGCGACAGGATGTCAGTGACTGTTGACCCAACATCTTCACAGAGACCTGGATCCATCGTTCATTCTGGATCAAGCTGCACTTGATGGACTGACAGCAGGACAGAGAGCAGGACTCTAATGGGACCAGAGGAGCCGGACTCTGTGTTTACATCATCAACTCAAACACAGTCAAAGTTGATCGACAATGTTTTGTTCGTCATGTTTTTCTTGTGTTACAAAGGGGTTACAACAGTTTTTTGTTGTATATCTTTGTGTTGCATAATGACAATAAATGGACCTTGAATCCTTCAATAATCTTTTTTTAAATAATTAAGTCTGCCAGCACATTACTTTCCATTGTTATCTTATGACATTTGGTTTTTACAATAAAAACTAAAATCCTTTTGTGAATATTTATACAATAGAGTTCTTAATGTCTCATAATCGCTCTCATTCGATTCTTCATCTTTATAATTGTTGTCCTTTTTTCATTTCGTCCATAAAGGCACTTACTCTAAAATGCATTCCATTAATTACACATCATAACTATTGGGATGGGAGAGAAAGGGAGGTGGGATTTACACTTTTATCTTGTCAGAGGTGGGGTTTTTTGTTCACACATGCATGTGACCTTTCAAATGAGCAGAGATGCTTTTTAGCCTCTGTACTGTAAAAGTTCAGCCGTTCTGTGTCATCACGTCGGCTACAATTGCATTAGCTCACCTCTGAATTCACTGGTGTGTGTTTTACTGATATATTACTGCTGAACCATGAGTTTAGCTGAACTTCATTGAAACCTGATTTGCATAAAAGCATTAGATTAGACAAGGTTAGAAGCATGCAGAGAAAAAAGGCACTGTCCACCTCATGTCCACAAAGAGTGGGCGAACATAGGAGCAGTGGTGTGTAAGGCAATAAGTTATGTTAGATTAGTAGTTTTGTAAAAATTGTTTGGTGAACTGTTAAACTGAAAATGTGAATTAATTTAATGAATGCTTATGAGGAAGTAAGTCTTAAAGTTTAGAAGCAGGCAGATGCCCCTTTGAGGCTGGAATGTGCTGGAATGAGGCTCAAAAATAAAAAAAATATGTTGACAGAACAAAACACTGTTGACAGAACAAAACACTGATTATGAGCTTGGCTGGTTACATGAATAAAGTGCCTTTTCAAAATAAACTTCCTATGTAGGTTATACTAGGTTTAGGTTAAGGCAACAAAACTACTGGGTCAGATTTAGGAGAATATGAGTTTGAAAGTTTGAAAACTGGTGTGATTAACGTGCATAAGTTAAGTAACAAAATTATGACGGTGTCCTAGTCGTCTTGCTCGTACGGTTCTACCTCTTGGACAAGTCGTGCTCCTTTTCATGGTCTGTGCTCGCTGGAACGCCACAGGACTGGTGAAAAGAAGGGGTGGGTGACGGTTGTGTTGCGCCTGACACCCTCTCATCTTCTGGGCTTGATGCAACTATATGTCCCGGTATTCCTCAATGATCGAGGTAATCTGAAGAGTAGGGTGTCGACCACTTGCCTATTTGAGCCTTGTGGGGTTGAGCTATGGGTATACCCAGTTCAGTTAGCTACCTGGGTTTTGTTGGGCACTCTTCTTGTCCGCTGTGGCTGCCTAGGTTATAGAGAAGTAGGTGGGCTGTGTGGACTAACCGGTAGTCGTCAGGATCAGTGTGGTTGGGTTAATGTTATGTCACGGCAGGTTGTGCATTCTTCATTCATCTCTTTTGGTTGTCTAAACCTAACCACAACTTTTTACAACGTTAAAGGAGCTGTAATTAACATTGTGAACATTAAAATGGCAGCAAACAACAGGTTACAGCTGATGAAGCCGTCAAGTGTAGCAGCCACCTTCCTCTCAGCTCTCAGGCACTACACACTGTTAGCTCGGTCAACATTTTCCCTAGGGTTTGCACTGTTGAGAGACATGTTGAGAACCACTGAGAGGCAATCAAAATGCTCCCAACCTTGGGACTTGCACCTTTAAGTATTTGTGTTGCCTAAACCTAATCAGGCAAACATATCCACATACAACGGTTCGTATGATAACCTATAAGAAGTTACTCCTCTTTTTTCCTACGAAGGCCTGCAACACGTCTCAATTTCCACTAGTAACACGCATATGGTCTATTTAAAATAAGCTTCCGTCTTCAGCAGGCAGCAACCTCCAATGCGTACGTATCTTAAAACATGCATTCTCTCTACTGACAAGCAGGGGGCAACTCCTTGGTTGTAAAAAGAAGACCGATGTATGGATGTTTATGAGAAAATGTCCCTAGTTCTCAATTGATTTATTTCGTTTAAATAACTATGTTAGTCCCGTTAGTGAAGTAAGCAAGTAACATGACAAAAATCTCAACACTGACTTCTCGTTTCACATGGTGAACAGCCATCTTCACTGGAAGATCGCTGTTTGTTGGACCAATCCCCGCCCGCCCAATGTGTGCTTTATCAGTCTCTGTACTCCCCCCTTGATGATTACTTGGATAACATACTTAATAAATGCGTGGGATATCTACGAATTAGGGCGCAATACTTTTTTGTAGGTATGCTGGATGAAACCAGCCTGAACCACAACACACAATGTCCTATTACTTTGCCATGTTATCTACACAACCACGTTGAAAACCTTCTAAAAATACTACTCAAACCGCTGCCTGTCATCTAGGGGCTTATGTCCAAGCTGCAAAATATGACCAGTGGGGATAAGATCCCGTTGCATTTACAGTGCTTTAGTTTATATGAATTGTAGGTCTGAGCCTAGTATACTCCCCTGTGTCCATGTATGTCATATTTCCAGCAGTTTTTCTCTGCTAATGTGGTTTGTGTAGGGTGCCCACAGAACACATACACACACGCACACAGTGTAGCCTGGGGGCCCATGATCCCCTGATGATCTGTGAGATATATATGGTCAGCGCGAAGTTTGCAAAGTGTTTTTCTACCTCCAATAAGTTGTGAAGCAACAAGTTCAAACAAATCAGTGAAAAGGTGATTACTGCAGCGCCTCTTCTGCAGTGTTTTTTTTTATTGTGTGATTGCTGCTGCAAAACACAGTTCTGGAAAGACCTTGTTTGATTCTAAAGAAACATCAAGGGGTGATTATTTAAAATGATTAGACTTAATGTTATATAATGGGTTTTTATTGGCGCTGCCAAACAAATTCAATTCTGGTTTTATCATACTGTACTCACATACAACAGCCAAATGCACACTCATGTTCCCACTAAATACATAACGCTGCCTGTCCTTCACAGCAGACAGGAAGAATGGTGTATTTGTTTGAACCTTTAGGAGATGTGTGAGAGTCTAACCTGCGGGTCTTCATAATGTGAAATGGCAGATATATAAATAGCCAAACAACCTCACAAATGCACAGAGAAATAAAAAAAGACAAACAGAGTGACAGGAAATCTGTTTTCTTATTCTAACTCAAGGCTGTTTCAAATCATTCAGAAAACCCAGCAAAGAAAATACAGAAAAGGACTTTCAGTGCCTCGGTCTTCTCAGGTTTGGATGTTATTCAAAACTGATTTTAATTTCATGAAGTGAAATGAACTGAATGCTTGAGCACGAGATTCAACACTTAATTAATTGTAAGAGCTGTTGAGGAGCACTGTTTATCCTTGCACTTTAGTAATTTGACATTATGTTTAACCTGTCTCTTGTATTGTCCCATTTTACTTTTACTCCAAGAAGTCCACTAGTGATACTGATGCTGACCTGATGTTATTTTTTGTACAAATCAGCAAAATACACATATGTTCAAATTAAACAGCAAAGATTTCTTTGGAATGTTGTCCCAGCATGAACACATATACCTTTAACAAAAACAAAAAAGACAAAAACAATAATAAATAAATACAATAACATATATATATATATATATATATATATATATATATATATATATATATATATATATATATATATATATATATATATAAATATCTCTATATACATAATGATAAAAGGAAAAAATAGAAAATATATGGGGTAGAAATTTGCAATAACTGAGAATGCTCAGTTATTGCAACTGAGAATGCTCAGTTATCTACTCCAAGACAGGTTAATGCTTGTCATTCATAACACTGGCCATTGAACACCTTAGATGAGTTTGTAGTATATTTTGTCAATGTGTCCTTGGGCAAGACACTTTACCCCAAATTGGTCCTGCAGGCTGTGCCAGCAGTGTATGAATGGGTGTGAATAGGTGAAGGATGACATGTAGTGTTACAGGGCTTTGAGTGCTTGGAAGACTAGAAAAGCGCTATACAGTTCATTTACCATATAAAATGAAAAAGTGCATCGGTGACTAAGAAAACTGTGAAGTTGTCGCAATCTTGGTTTTGATTTAGTTTGTTTCCTGTTTTATATTGAAATTCCCTGCCTGGGGTAGTTTGACTTCCTGTCTTTGTGTTTTTCTGTGATCACCTGTGTAGTATTGATCTCATCAGCTTTGCTCTGTTCCCTTGTGTTTCTCCCACCTATCAGCTTTCAGCCTGCCCTCATGTCTACCCACATGTCTCTTGTTGTCTGATTTGTTTCTTGTGTATTTATAGTCGTGTCTTTTGACTACTGTTGGTTGGTGTATCTGCTATGTTCCTGTTGATCTGCTACGTTCATATCCCTTGTGCACATGTCCGATTGACCTGATCCTGTTTTGTGTCTTTTTGCCCATTCTTGTTTCTTGGATGTTCCATTACTACTTTTGTTCTCACCTGGCATGTAACTTTTGATTTGGACATTTCTTTATTAAAAATCTCTGTTTATGATCCTGTTGCTCCCTGTGTCTTTGTACATTTGGATCCATCCCCTGCTGCCTTATTGCTCCAGTGTGACAGAAGTATTTTGACTGCAACAACCAACAAGACAAAGGCTCAACCACCTGAGGAGAGCAGCTGTTTGATTCAGCAGGAAAATCTGAACCAAGCTAAAGTCACAAAGCATCAGATTGATCGACGGAGATCGCTCAGTGGAGGAGAAGGAAATGTGCTAAATGTGTCACTGTGGATTAGAGGACAGTGCTGGACCACTTTATTTGACAGCACTGATCCAGCGTGTCTTCTTACTACAAGGCAAGCCAGAGACCACAAGGCAAGAAAACAGTGGACCAGCAGCAGCCCAGCACTGATCTGATTTAGTTTGGGAGGGTCAAAGTTTTAAACTTCATTTATCTCTCTTTTACTATTGTTGTGAAAAATCATTTCCAGCAACAACAGCACTAACTCATTGTTTGGTTTCCCTCTTTGATAGGGAGCATCACTGTTGACTGTGGTTGTTGTGGTGAACAGTGTGCTCTCTTGCAGCTGTAATACACACCTACCAGTGATGTCTACAGTAGTGCAGTACTGACCACACCCTGGAGTACAAGTTGACATCACAGCAGCAAGGTCAGAAGTTAAACCAGGGGTCTGTACCATGAAGCAGGCTTTTGTGGTTAGGGAGGTAACTTCAGTTCCACGATGGAGGTTCAAATCTTAACGGGATAGATCGCCATGACGACTGATGCTGAACACCTAACCTGCTCCGGAGCAGGTTATGTTGGAAATAAGAGATTAACCTGTATAACCGCCTTCTGACCAATCAAAGCTTGGTTCCTGGAAAGACAATGAAGTTATGTAAACGCGCTCACCAAAATGAGAAACCTTGGGTTGATTTACCGAGGTGAGAACCAGCTTCGTGGGTTAGTTAATTCAGTGACTAAGAGATACCATGTGCATGTTGAACTCGCCTCGTGGTACAGCACCCAGGTCAGCGAAAAACAAATATAGCATTTAACTACCAGCAGTGGGTTACAGCATGTTGGGGATCCTGTGCTGTTACCCTTCTCTGGGGAAAAAATCCTTAGCTTGTATTCCTTTCAGCTCTTCAAACAGATACAGGGGTTGCAGAAAAAACAGCTTTGGTGGCTTTAATAATATTATTATTATTATTATTATTATTATTATTATTATTATTATTATTGCTTATATTACTAATTTATTATTATATAGCCATTTAATAATAGCCATTATTATGTCTGTTCCCTATTATACAAACATGCACACACCAACACACACACCCTAAGTTCTATTCTCCTGCACTCTTATAATTTAATTACCTACATTATGGTAACTGCTTCATATTATATGTCTGTATGTCTTTACGTCTTTCTTACATATTTATGTCACTATATGTATTTATTTTTGTCACATTGCTTCACCAATAAAAAATAAAAAAAGGTTGAAGTAGAGTCGTCTTTTTGGTGAAATATACTTACTACAAGAGACATTAAATCCACAACTTAGTTGCTGACTTTATCTATTTTCCATCTCTTCTCTGTTCGTCGCTGCATCCAAACAGTAGCTCCATATGTAAACAGAACAAATGCATAGTCATCCTTTTCCTCCCCCCCTGCCCTGTCTGCCCTCGCCTTTCCTCACCTATGTAAAATGTTAGGTGTGAGTTGCCAATCCCAGTTGACAGATGAGGGAAGAGCTAACCGTACTCACTTTCACACCCACCCCTCCCATCCGCCAGACCCCTCGGGTGACACGGCGAGGCACGCCATTAACACAGCCGTCAACGCAGAGATGAAGCAGCGTCTCTGTGCTGCTCAGCAGGGAGCAGGTGGTCACTTGCTCAGGTGAAAGGTGGTTCAGAGCATGGCCTGGTGCCTGACAGGTATTAGAGGCAGCATTAGAAGCCTGCAGGTGAAAAAGTGTAACTGAGCCAAGACACGACACAACACTGAACCCACAAAAACAAATGACCTCAACAGAAGGAATCCAGAAAATCCTGCAGTGCTGCAGCCCTGAGAGATTGACATAACTGCCGGCTTGTTTACTTTGTTCACTGTGTTTTTTGAGGAGTATTAAATTGGAGGAGTTGTTATTTCTTTGACCTTTAATTGACAACGCTATGACACAGACTGGCTGAAATGTAAGAAATCCTCTAGAGTTTGGAAATATTGATTGACAATGCGGTTGAAAGAATGTTGCTGTGAATAATGCTTGGTAATGAACAGAATATGCTGTAACACAAGGAATAACATTTATTTTCTCATCTTTTGACAGAAAACAATGGGATGTGCTTCGTCTTTGAAATGCAAAATAAATGCAGAAATGGTTCAAATTTGCCAACATGCTAAAACCTGTACCAGAATGAGGCTGCTTCACTCACATCAATACATTGTAGATATTCTTTATAAGGTTAAGGATGTGCCATTTTAATTTGAAATCAATTGAATTAACAATGAATAATTTAGAGGAAACATATTTTTTTTTCAGGTTTGTACTTTTATTTGGGGTTTTTACTCGAACATGTTCAGAGCTTCACCTGGAATGTATGCTCTGAAATTAATTAAGTAGATACTGACAGGAGAAATGTATTTAGTCTGGGGGGACTAGACCCTTATCTAGTGTTATCAGTAGTAGAAATATATTTTGGTATTTCTAATGGGAATCTGTAACAAATTCCTCTTTATCTTTCCACTGCAGGAAAGAGGACACAAGTCCAGGAAGAAGACTCCCGTTCAGGGACAATAAAGTCAGTATTGTACATTTAATTGTTTAAAATTCAGCATATTTAATTTCTGTATTTAATACTTGGACTTATACTACTTCCTCTTTTACCTGAATATTTAGGTTGCTTCCAGTGCTTGAATTTTACTGATTATTGTCAAATTACTTGAAAACATTGTCACTTGAAATAAAAGGAGGTATTTGTATGTTCAGGAATGCCATGAAAGCAGTGTTGTTGTTTAAAAAACAAAAACATTTTAACAAAATGAAAATTACAAAGTTAAATTGGAATTAAAATTTCAAATGTTGAAATAAAAAATAAAAATACTTTTGGTGCCCAGAACTGTGTCTTCATTTCACAGTATGTAATTGTTCTACTGTTATTAATTTACAGTATTAAAATGAATGCAGTGATGCATGTTACAGTGGTCTAAGATTTGCTGTTTAAAAAAATACAGTAACCTGCTACTGTGATAAAAAGTACAGTACTCTAGTTACTACTGTAATAACAATGACAGTACTGTGATTATTACTGTAAAAATAACTACAGTATTTTATAGGTACTGTGAATAATCTTACAGTAAGCATGCTGTGAAATGTATTACATCAAGTTACTTGCTAATTGCTGCAAGCCAGTTACTGTACATATCACAGTGGGCTTTACTTTCTGGGTTTGTATGCTGAGAGGGAGGTGTAACATTTAAATGAGTTGTGAACTTGCGATGTTTGAGAAATGCTTGTTCACTAGTGTTACGTCCTTATGCTCACACAGGTGTTCTGTTAGAGGGGCTTTAACTCCCTGACCTACCCAGCCCCTGAGAAAGAAGGGGTGCGCTTCCACTTTAAATTTCTCTGTAGGTTATTAATTCTGCTGTAAATTAGTCAGTTCCAAAGAAGGGGATGTTAACTCATTGCACTACTTCACTAACATTATGTATGTATTGCATATGCCTCTTGAGATGGTACATTTAAGTAAAATGTTTTTTTGTCAGTTTACTACCAATTGGCTCCAAATGAGGGGAGATTGATGTGGATCCTCACAGCCAGGGATTCACCGCCACTGTGTCAACTACACAGAGTTCAGCGGCATTTCTACTCCTATGTTCAACACCAGAGTGGAGGAGGTGCTGGGGTCTTTTTGTGAGGAAGTAAATATTCATATAGCACCTTGCCCTGCTTGATGATCAAAAAAGACATCTCACTTTCTACCACTAGGGAACTTTAAATTCAGTTAAAGCAATGTCTGCTACTCCCAGTAACTAGTTCATATAGAACAGTGATTTTCCAACAATTCCAAGTTCATTAACTAATTACATGTGCTGCATGAAAATAAATGTTAAGCAAAGGCAGGAAAATATTTTTAAAGAAATGAGGGATAATTGTTCAGTTTCAGAAAAAGAACCAATCAAACCCTGTATTCCCCCAACACAAATAGAGTTGTGTGAGTGGGAGGGGCTTTTCCAGGTGGTCTTGGTTCCAGAGCTGCTCCTTGGTTTCCGTAGATAGAGTACATGACTCATGTTTTTTTTACCTTTTAGATTTGTAATAGGGCTCCTGAAGGAACTAAATGTGTGTTTGCCTTTGAGCTAGTTTAACTTATAAAGCAGTTAATAGCTAACCTGACTCTGTCATCCAATCACTAAGCTCCAAATAAGTGGGTGGAAGCTAAAGATGTTGAGAAAAGTCAAAACACAATCTGACTGCAAATTCTGCATCAATCTTTGATAAATTCAGCAACTATGGCGGCTTGTTTTGTTTCCAGATGCAACAATATTGCGCTTTGAATTCATGCCCACTCTGATTGGTGCCTCTCACTGACTTCTTCTTCATGTCAATGGAAGCTGAGGATCATGGGTGTTTAGACCCATCCGCCTTGCCAAAAGAATGGACAAAACCAAATTTTTCAGAAACAAGGCTGAAATCATTCAGACCGGCGTCCATAACATAAAGCTTTATGATCGTTGCATTATCCAGGCAGGCAATATTGCACACTTACTGAGTTTAACGATTCGCTCCTCTTTAACTTCAACGCTGGGGTTTACGCTGCGTCTCAATCTCACTGTGACCTTGAAGAAGATAGGTGGTTTAGAAGATGGTTGGAAAATCTGATAGTGTTGGGAAATGGAAAAAAAGTATATATGTCTCAACTCTAATCGCCACAGTTCCTTTATAATAAGTAATTTACATTATGGAGTTATGTTAACAGTTACATGAGACTACTTCCTTAGTCACAGTGCAGTAAAATAAGCTCTGGTTAATAGTGATAAAGACGCTTAGCTGAAAAACAGATGTTTTAAAAATCTTTACTTTTGGAGTATTGCAGTATGACTGTTTTCGGTGAACATGCTAAATACATGTGTATTTGGAGTCATGGTGTGTGTTCTAGATGCCCTCTGAGATTCCGCTCTTTATATCTACTGTAATAGTTGAAATGCTGCCAGCTGTAGAGTTAAAGAGAGTTCAGATGAATGAAGCCATTCCAAGCCAGGTGTTTCATTTAGAATGGGAGTCGAAGCGAATAATGGCTCACTAAATGAGCTATTTTACTACTTTTTGTCTTCAGCGGCATGAGTTCCAATCAGGAACTGAATTGCTCCCAATGGCAGCAACTGTGGCGAAGGAAGGGCACTGAAAAGGGAGAGATGTGCACTGGAGCCTTTTTTTTTGTTGGTGTTTTGAAAGTAAATGGAAAATGGGATGAGAACAGACACACCGACAAATAGATGTGCCTGAATTCTAACCACTGTTACATCCAATAGATTTAATTAAAGGACAATCTCTCGCTTCCTTGCTTTTTCTTTTTTTCGGCTTTTTACATATTTTTACCATGTAAATAGATATTCAGTCTTTTTCATTAATCTTAACCATTTTTCACAGTTGATATTTTTTAGCAAACTGGGTCCAAATATTATGAGAAAGGGGATAACTTTTCCATCATGACTAGAAAACCACAATGTTCCAAATGCCAAAGGATGGCATTTCTAGCTAAAGTTGGCATCTATTTCTGTTTGCAACCCTTGCGATGCATTGGCGCGTTCACCATCCAGTCGAGTGACAGCATGCCCAATAAAAACACCAGGGAATTTGCCATATTCCTCACTTTATACTTAGCATGCTTTGAGACCCTGGATGTCTTACAAGAACTAGATACCTGGCACCAAGATGGCACCTGTTCAATCCAATGACAATTGCTTGCCTGGCTCGTATGCCAACATGTTTTACAAATATAAAAACCTCCATGGTTAAGAATTCTCAATAGAGAGAATCATAGTTCATTGTTTGCAGTAAGAGGTATCCTGCCAACAGTTTTACAAAAGTCTGTTTTACAATGGTGGCCTAAGGGGAAAATGCTCTCTGGGCTGTATTGCAATTTCTTTTGGCCATTGGGCAAAATTGAATACTGAGCAGCTGCATCAAGCTGCATCGAGTTCTTATTATACATCTATCTTTGGGACACAAAGAATTGTCTCCAGCAGTGTCCCAGTCAAAAGTCCAAATGGACGACTCCTCTGCATTCTTTTGACACCCATACAACCTGCCTTTTAGGAAACGGTTATACCATTTGTCACATTTGGGCTGTTTGCGAAAGACTTCAATTTCTGATTCAAAGTGCTACAACATATGATGAGTTTGATGTAGAGAATACAAGACTGTCTTGTGCAGAGCCCCGGCTTCAAACCCATCCAACACCCTTGGGATGAACTGGAACGCTGACTGTGAGCCAGACCTTATCACCCAACATCAGTGTTGGACATCACTAAGAAGCTGCAGCTGAACGGAAGCAAACCCCTGCAGCCAGGTTTAAAACTTTGGTATGGAAACCCTAAACCAGAAGTGATGGTTTTAGAATCATACTTTCAACTGAGTGGAATGTTCAGGTTTCTGCATTATTTTGGGCCATGTAGTGTTACGAGGTATATTGGGAGCTTACTGTGGTGATGTTACAAGCAGTAACCTATTATTAACTGCTGGTTTTCTGTGATTACTAACGCAGTCACATAATGTACACTACTCGTAGCACTAGTTATACAACCCCCTCTCGTCTCATCCGGATCTTGAGTAGTACTTAAATGTTTAGGGATATTTGGAGATATAAGTAGATACAGCAATGCTTCTCATACACAGTGGAGATCACTGTGCTCATTCAGTTCAAAGTCTCCAGAGTTTTTTTCTGGGCTACTTGGAATTGTGAATTGGCATCTGGGCTGGATCACCAAACTTAATAAAATTATTAAAATCTTACGGCTATGAATGTAGCCCAAAATGTGAAAGGCCATAATTGAATTGGGCGGGGCGGGAATTGTTAAACTCAGTTAGTGTACAATATTGCCTGAATGTGTCTTAGGCTTTAATGCCAATGGAGCTTTCCTCGTATCAATGTTGCCATGAACAAACTATAAAAACCACTGGTGGCCACTGCACCGCTTACAAGTAGTACATGTCTCCTTTAGCACAATGAAACATTTATTTTATATTTCTTTGATCTTTATCAGTGTGTTTAAGTTACCGTGAGGAACTTTTAACTGGTTATGAATCAGTCTCAGTGTAATCCTCTAAATGACCTCTATCAGTAAACGAGACCATCAGAGAGAAGATTGTCTGTTTCTATATAGTTATTCTTAAAGCCCGTCATCGGAGCCACCGGGTCGGATTCTGGTGAAATCAGATGAAATCATGCAGGTTCACCAGAAACTCTTTCAGCTCAGACTCCAGCGGGCCTCCAGCAGAGACCATTCCACCGTGGACAGAACCAGATTCAGCAGAGACCAGTCCACCTTGACAGACCCAGATCCAGCAGAGACCAGTCCAGACCCAGATCCGATTGAGACCAGTCCACCGTGGACAGACCCAGATCCATCAGAGACCAGTCCACCTTGGACAGACCCAGATCCGATTGAGACCAGTCCAGACCCAGATCCGATTGAGACCAGTCCACCGTGGATAGACCCAGATCCATCAGAGACCAGTTCACCGTGGACAGACCAAGATCCGACTTCACTGCAGCCTTGGACCTGCAGTCGGAGCTCCGGCGGCAAGAGTAGAGCTCAGCTCCCGGCAGCAGCGTTTCATAAACAGAGTCATTTTGCTGGCCATTGGACAGGGCCAAATCTAGTTTAACTTTTACCGTGGTATGGTTTGTAACATGCTGAGCAATAAATGTACATCATTATCCAGCAGTGAGTTTGTGTGTATTAAACATGATAATACTGTTTGCCCTGTACTGAATAGTGAGAGGCTACAATCATATCGTTGACATTGACTTGCTTCTATGTTTCAGGGCTAATTTTTTTACCCGATGTTTCTGCACAGTTACAGATTCATTTCAGGCTACACAAAAATTAGTTGTGGCTGAGTAGGATTGTTTACGTGTGATTTCAAACATTTCCAATAACTCCAGAGTATTTTCTTTTCGTGAGGTCGCCTTTTAACATGAGGACAGACATTCAAAGATTCATTGGAAATCTTCAAAAGAAGCTTCAAATGGAAAAAAATAAACGTGCTTCATGTGTGAAAAAATGTCGATCTCAAAATGTTCAGCACCAAGGACAGTGCTGGCACTATTTCTACTGTTACCGTGGTGTGGTTTGTAACAGGCTGTTAATGGAGCTTCAAATGACCATGGATAATCCTGCCATGAGTTTCTGTGCATATAATATGGTAATAAAGTTTGCTTTATGTGTGGCTTATGGGGGCCAGTCTCGTGGTTGGTTGTTGCAATGATGCTACGCGGCTGTGGCGTAGTGGAGAGCAAGGTAGTTCTCCAATCAGAGGATCGGTGGTTCGATACCCAGCCTCGGCAGTCGATGTGTCCTTGGGCAAGACACTTAACCCCAAGTTGCTCCCGAAGGCTTGCCATCGGTTGCATGAATGTTAGTTAGAGTCTGATGGTGGCACCTTGCATGGTAGCCTGTCATCAGTGTGTGAATGGGTGAATGATATGTAATATACTACTGATTGTAAGTCGCTTTGGATAAAAGCGTCTGCTAAATGACTGTAATGTAAATGTAATGTAATGCTGACTGACGTCGCTTTACAGCCACTATGCTGCAGAGCTGTATTTTATTTTATTCTGTGTAACCTGTTTTAGCATGTATCCAGGGCATCCCTTCCTGATGAAAATAACCTTTATTAACATCTGCAGTTATCAACAGCTATATGAGAGCAGTGCAGAGCAGCCCATGGGCTAGCCAGTGGGGAAGGCTCACATGCACTAACATGCACTAAAAGGCCTGCATGGTTGGCCAGACTATGATGACAAAGAACAGAGAATCTCTGATAACAACACACAGAGGGAGAGCGTCTTAATTCTCTGCTCAGACAGACACTACTGCACTATTTATTTACATAGCTAACAGTTGTTTGCTGCTAATGTAATGCTCTAAATACCACAGAGAGTATGTAAAGCACTGGTGGCAGGGACTTCACCACTCTGCTGTGGTGGTTGTGATTCGGTAAAACATAATTCTCTTGTGTCTTTAATTGGCAGTCATCCACGAGTTACAGGGACATTCTGACACACCGTCGAGGAAATTAAGCAGAGTAGTGAGCCATGCAGCGGTTGTTACCACCGTCATGAGATGGTTCCGTGTGTGTCTGAGTGTGTGTGTGCAGGTATCCACTTAATTAACCGTGATAATTAATGGAGAACAGAGGCTGTTACCACACTGCAACGTTCCTTTGCTGAGAGGGCATTTTACAGTCACACATGGTCCACACACACACATGCAAGCGCACACACTCACACACTCTGGGAGAACTAAATTATAGTGAACTACCCAGTATTAGCCTGCACAGATAGCTCCAGTTCAAAATATGTTTACTGGTTAGGTATTATCATCTGTAATTATAATATTACTAGTTCACAAACAGCTATGGGTCTGCATGTGGGCTTGCACCAGGTCATATGGATGTTAATTGTTGCCCTGACAACAATAATAATTTAGTTCCATCTGACATGACTGAACAGTGTTGCTTTTTCTAAATGCTTTGATAGTATAATGACAGTTAAGCTATGCTTCCAGCATTACAGCAGGGTAAGTCATGAGATCATTAAAATCGGCCTACTCTCCTGCATGATTGTGCTGGGTAGAATGCTGGAGATGCTAGTGTTGAAATGCCGTCTAGAATGATGAATTACATTACAGAGAATATTTCACTCCACACATCCCCCTGTAACATTGATCCCATCCAAATGGGGCTCTCGTCTCCATGTTTAGTCTCTGACAAAAAGCAATCATTGAGCTACCAGCAGGGATTTAAAATCATCATGCCTTGACCTTCCATAATTGCACAATCGGTAGACCACCAATTTTTTTTTCACTCCTCCAATATGTTAGTTTTGATCAAGACACAATTTAAAGGGTAATTAAACTTTGGATCAGTACTTCAGTTTCAAGTAAAACAGCAGATTTGTAGAAGTTCGCTACGCTGCCCACTCTGGTCCTGGCTATATTTATCACTCTGACATGAAATAGATGGACATTTGATCAGAGAACACAATGCATCAACCCCATCCTTTATTCTGTCACTCAGTCACCCCGGCAGATATATATATTTTTTTCAACATTGTGTACTGTATTGCATGGAGACGAGCTGTTACGGTGGAGTGTAATTACTCTTAAACAAGACAGGAACATGAAATCACAGTCATCTCACAAGCACTCAGCTTTTAAAACCAGCTGTGATCAAAGATGCTTTCTCCAAACGTATCTCACAAGCACTCAGCGCCCCAACTCAGGTCGTTAGTATGTGTGGTGTTTCTTCATCTTCATGCTGCGTGTTTGATATTGTGATATCCAGACTTATCACTGATCTCTCCAGTAGAGTACGCACAAATCTTTCAATGTTATTTGGAGTTCTGTATCTTTCATCTTTATCACCAAACCAACTGCCAGCGATCAAAATGGAAGCATTACAACATCCAAAGAAATTCAAAATGAGATCTCTTCTAAGTCCAGCCTATTTCGCTCAGACATAACTGAGCTCAATTTAACATAAATATGATACTTTGACCATTTTGTTGTACTTCTTATCGGGTCTCAGCCCAATCCTAGTTTAAGGTCTTATAATGCTCTTTTTTCCCTCTCACTGCCCTGAACATTACATACATTACATTACAGTCCCCAAAGCGACTTACAGAACCTTATTTGTCTGAATTAATCGGCTCTTGAGATAACAGTTAGATCCAAGTCAGCCTGCACAATATCAAACAATTGTCTGACTGATTAAGTTCAAGTCTCTGTTCTCAGGGTTGTCTCGCTTCTATCGAAAAAAGAGTCAAAACAGTGTCTAATTGATCACATCTGTCTGTCCAGGTTCAATTTATTTTAAGCGTGTTCCACATAGTCCCGTCAAACTGTGCTGTGACTTGCACAGATATACAGTGTAATAAAAAAGGCAAAAACAGTTAATAAACATAATGCATTTTTCCAAAATCCTGATTTTGACTTATGATAAAACCGTGAATTATTTCCTGTTATATACTCAAATACATTTTGTTTTAACTCTGAGATGTAGTGAAGTAAAAAAGTACAATATTTACCTCTGAGATGTAATGAAGTAAAAATTATTATATTTATCTCTGAGATGCCATGGTGTATAAAGTACAATATGTACCCCTGATATGCAGTGGAGTAAAAAGAACAATATATACCTCTGAGATAAAGAGGATTACATTACATTACATTACATTACATTACAGGCATTTAGCAGATGCTTTTATCCAAAGCGACTTACAGGAAGTGTATTCAACATAGGTATTCAAGAGAACTACTAGTCACCAGAAGTCATAAGTGCATCTCCTTTCTTAAACAAGCATCTTAAAGCATAAACCAGAGCAAAAGTATAGTGCAGAGGCAAAATACTACGAAAACAATAATTGCAACAGACTAATACGAATATAATAAGTGCTACAAACTACTACGAATAGGATAAGTGCAGTAAACAAATACGAATTCAATAAGTGCAGCGAACGATTACAAAGTATAATATGTTCCTCTAAGATGTGGTGGTGTATAAAGTACAATATGATGTAGTGGAGTAAAAAGCACAATATTTACCTCTGAGATGCCGAGAAGTATAAAGTACAAAATTTACCTCTGAGAAGTAGTGGAGTAAAAAGTCTAATATGTATCTCTGAGATTTAGTGGAGTAAAAAGTCTAATATGTATCTCTGAGATGTAGAGGTGTGAAAGTACAATATGTACCTCTGAGCTGTTGTACATTAAAAACTACGATATGTACCTCTGAGATGTAGTGGAGTAAAAAGCACAATATGTACCTATGAGATGTAGTGGAGTAAAAAGCACAATATGTACCTCTGAGATGTAGTGGAGTAAAAAGTACAATATGTACATCTGAGATGTAGTGGAGTTTAAAGTACAATTTGTACCTCTGAGATTTAGCGGAGTAAAAAGTACAATATGTACCTCTGAGATGTAGTGGAGTAAAGAGTAGAATATGTACCTCTGAGATGTAGTGAAGTATAAAGTACAATATGTACCTCTGAGATGTTTAGTGGCGGATTGCAAACCCCCTTTATACTGCCACCTAGCTTCTGTGAGGGGAGTGATATTCGGCCAATCCAAAAACGAGGATTAGGACCAATTAGATTTAGTGCTACAATGGTGACTGGGTCCGCCTACTTATTGTCCAAAACAAAAGATACTTGTGAGGGAGCAGGTAAAAGCTTTGCGAGCAGAAGAGCAGTGATAGAAGCTGAGAACCAGGAGACGATCCTCACACTCAGAGCATGGTTGTCTCCTCACAGGATTCAGATTTGCTCGCGTGAGATGAGTTTATCTGCAGGGATTTACGTGAAAGCAGCTGCACGCTGGTGTGGTGGATAGCACTGTAGCCTCACAGCAAGAGGGGCCCGGGGTAGACGGCCTTCTGTGTGGAGTTTGCATGTTCTCCCCGTGTCTCGGTGGGTTCTCAACGGGTTCTCCGGCTTCCTCCCACAGTCCAAAGACATGCAGCTTATGTTAATTGATGACTCTAAATTGCCCCTAGGTGTGGATGTGAGCGTGAATGGTTGTCTGTCTCTATATGTCATATACATGTCATATGTCTGGAGACCTGTCCAGGTGAACCCTGCTTTCACCCTATGACAGCTGGGATGGGCTCCAGCCCCCCCCCGCGACCCTGAGCAGGATAACGGTTAAGATAATGAATGAATGAATGAAATTAATCGAAAGTATTGTGAAAGCACTCCCAAAAGCGTGCGCGGCTGAGTTGCATGCTTGGGGATCTCATTTGTGCTGGCGAATATGGACATTGATTTGCCCACATAGTCATGACGTCAGTGGTGACAGCAGGAGAATCTCAACACTGATAGGCTTGCGCAACACATTCACGCAAATACGCGAGAGAGCTGATTGCATTTTTTCCCTTCAATTTATATCTTTCATTTGACTTTGTATACAATCGGATCAAAAAAATTTGCTTTGCGTTTGGTGTGAACCCATTATAATTTTATATTTAAAAGATTTTTACTTGCCAAAGCCTTCTGTGACGACTTTTGCAGAGATTTGAGTGTGCGGATGCTTTTTTATTCTAAAAGTGATTTATTGTCCTTTTAAATTGAACTATTAGTCAAACATGGGCCAGGGGCCCGTTAGTGGGATGGCTTTTATAAATACGGGGAGGAAATGTCAATCTAATGCATTAGACATTGTGTAACTGCATATTGCAATGGGCTTTCTTAAATCTTGAATGATAAAAGGTTACAACAATATCAGGTAAACAATATCGGCACATACAGAACACACACACATATAAACAAATATATGCTTAATGCCGGACTGTGCTCAAGCAAGTACTTTTGTGCAAACTACCCAGTGTTTTATCCGTAATAAAGTACTTATGCCTGAACCTCTGTTGCTGAATTTAACCAAGTACTTTTGTTGACTAAGAATGATTAAGTACTTAGTACTTTTATTTGGTTTCAATTTCATAGTCATTTTAAGCCAAACCATGTTTATTCTTTTAACCTCAGACTTTATTTCACTTTATACTGACTTCCTCCTCACTCTTCCTTCTTTACTCCCATAACTATGTCCGTGTAGAGGGTCATATTCTGATGCTTAGGGCTGCTGATCTGATGAGTTGGCAGTATAAACGGGCTGTATCTCTGGAGGTGCAATGTTCACCTGGCTAAAACTCTTGTTTTGCTCTGATTTATGAATTTCTCTCCCCATTCTGAACCTCCCGATGTAACCACATGGATGAGGGAGGTGTAGGTGGAGGCCAACAGTCAGCTCCACAACTCACTCCAGCTCCCCCTCTCTCTCTACAGCTCTGCATTCATTAACCCATGCCACTGTTTAGTGATCCAATCAAATCTGAAGGATTCGATTTAAATCCCTCTCGTAGCTAAACTTCAGCACATATCACATATAATGACTTTAATAACTTCTTGTCCATTTTGCCTAAAATGTTGTCTTAACAATTAATTCTTGACAGCAGCTGTCAAAAATCTCAACACAAGGTCTATCTAGTAGCTGCCCTGTAGTTTTAGGATCTTCATAATGCAAATGAATGGGAATATGAAGTCAGAAGAAGTCAGAAAATAATTGGATATTAATGATTCGGCTGATAAAAATCATGTGATGTGATTAAAAGCTACAGAACATCTTCCAGATCAACTCTAAAACTGTCCGCAGTACGTATCACAGTCTGCATTTGCAAAGAGAGATTCTTCCACGTTTCAGACAAACTCACTTTTATGTTGACCTCCAAAGAAAGGGATTAGATAAACTGCATAAACTGTTGGCTTTTTTATATCCGTCTGACTACTTGTATTTTAATGTCACTACTTTGGGGAGTGCAATGTTATCAAAAATTATAAAAACAATGTCCAAAACTGCACAAATGAGTCCCAATTTGTATTCATTTTTCATAATGTTTTACTCATTTGAAGTCATTATTTTCCCCCACTTGATGTACATACAGGTTTGAGTATTGGACCGTAGGTCTGATGGGCCAACTCACAAAGAATGGACCATGAATCGTGCATCACTTGAAACCTCCATCTGCCCCACTTCAAGGTCCGATTAACCAAAGATATTACGCTGATGATGTTTTAGCACAAACACGCCCATAAAGTTGTGCAGCTGCAATTTGCCCTTTTTTGCATCTGGATGCAATGATCCATGTGGCAAAGCATTAATGCATTGGTTTGTGAGGGATGTGAGCCCAGACGAGCCCCGGCACGCTGAGTCCATACAGGCCGATACGCCTCTTTTTTTTGTGCCAATAAACCCCTCTGTGCAGCAGAGCACACACACACATGGCTGGGTAAAATAATACATCATCAATGAAGAAAATATGGATTACAGTCGGATAGTCTTATGAGACATATGAGACTTATTAAATAACTGCAGCAATCTCAACGCAAAATAAACAATAAGTAAGTCTCCCCGCTGTGTGCATTCACACACAAGGCACAGCAGCATCACTGCATGTTTAATCAAATCCAATTTTTTTCTCACGTATTTT
This sequence comes from Anoplopoma fimbria, assembly GCF_027596085.1. Taxonomy (NCBI): domain Eukaryota; kingdom Metazoa; phylum Chordata; class Actinopteri; order Perciformes; family Anoplopomatidae; genus Anoplopoma; species Anoplopoma fimbria. The sequence goes on from NC_072469.1 coordinate 11,600,472, forward strand.
CAAAAATCACACATAGGGAAGATTTATTCATAAAGAACATTTCACAACAAAACTGTAACTGCATCCCAGAACAAATTAGTTTGAGCGGACCGCCCTTATAGATGAGCTTCAGCGGCCGCAAAAAGCAGCGCAATTCTTTTGTGAATTTGCCGCTGAGTGGGCAGCAAAAAGTTACTTTAAAGTCAGAAGGAGTGCAGCTGCCGCTTAAATACAGCATCCAAGGACGGTATAAACAAGACCAGCTCTATAGATGGCGTTGGCGGCAGGTAGAATCCCACTTCCTGTGATGAGTGATGAAAGGGCATGTGCAGCTTGTCCTTGAACCTCGACTCACCACACTATAACTGGCCTGTTCAGATGATATAGCTGATACAGTGGTACTGACATTTAATGATTACACATATATCACGTATAGACATAACACAGTTTTATTCATTACATATTTAATGTATAATAGATCAATGCTACGGAAGCTGTTAATGAGATGACCTTAACCTAAATTGATTTCTGCGCAGTGTGTTGATTGGATTCCATAGTTTTCCTCATTATTAATTGTGAGGGAAATATTGAATGCTTGTGTAATGAAAGCAGACAATTTACGAGAGCCAACAAAATATGAGTAATCGGCCCCTTGCGGTACGAGAAAATATCAGCTTCACCCTGCAAAGCCGTCAGAGTCCAGCTCTAATTCCCTAAGCTCTTTGGCAAACTGAGGTTCAGGACTGCTGAAGTCCACAGTGATCCCTCCGGAGATGTACAGTAAGTCTAGACAGGTGCTAACTCAATCCTAAGCATCCAAGGTCATCCCATAGATCCCTCCGGAGATGTACAGTAAGTCTAGACAGGTGCTAACTCAATCCTAAGCATCCAAGGTCATCCCATAGTCTTTGGTTTTCTCTGTTGACTGTGATCCTCACAGGATGGGCTTTAGGTGGGGATCACAGCCATGAGAGTGTGGTCGGTGTTTGCTGATGTAGAGACAGACGAGGACCGCAGTTTAAATCTGTAATACTGAAACAGGTGATACATTCTCAGAGTTGATGCAAATGTGGTTTAGGTGATAAAGGGATTAAGGGATGCAACGGGTCATAAAACTCTCGGATCGGATTGCATCACAGTTTTGAGTCAAAACCAACCACCGATCGTTGATGATCCATATTGTTAGATACAGATGTATTTTTGTTTGTTATACCAGCTGGTATACAAGGATACCCTAAAATAATTTCAACTGCTCTGAAGTGTAAACGGTCAGAAGTTGTTAATGTTATCCTTTAATTTTTTTTTTAGTCATCTATAGTGATTGTTTTTCATTCTATTGATAATAAACTCTTGTCTTAGTAGTTTTAATAATGTATCATAAGTTGCTTAGAACTAGTGTTAGGGAGTTAAAAAGGTCATTAATAATCCCTAAGACCTATTTTATATTTATGTGAAAACATCTCTTTCAATAAATGGATTTATTCAAGTTTTTCACCAAAAATGACTGAATAAGCCTGAACCCATCATGGAACCTCCGTACGTTTGCCATCAGCACTGTTATCTGACTCTCCTGCTTGTGATTCCAACATGGATTTGTTGTTCACACTTAGAGCATGATTGCCCATTATCTCACAATTGCATACTTTAACTTAATATCTGACAATAATGATCAGCGGTAAAACTTTATTTCACAGTATGAATGTTAAACTGTGTAATTAATGTGCTCACTTGAACCATGAGAGAGGATCCGTACAGGTCACAGATCAACCAGTCTGTTCAACCCCTATCTGCTATTAGGTATCAGAATGATTTCTTTAGTGTATCAACTGAAAATAAGGAACGTGTGTTTGAATGTGTGTGTTTTTTTCTTATAGATCTATTCAATTTGGACAAATGCTGAATAATTTTCTAGCTTGACCTTGTGCGTGGTCAGAGGAAAACACATGGTGTCCCTAAGAGATGATTCTGTTAGAACCCCAAAACCCGACAGCCATCAATCAAACTGATCCCTCTCACACACCCTCATAAAACTGATATGTCCAAAACGTTGCTTAGTGACCATTGGAACTTGTATTTGAGTTCAATCATGTGCTCCGGCTGGATGTCACCTGCTAATTGTGACAAAGGGCATAACAACTTCATTAGAATGGGTCAAATCTGAGACAGGAACTGATTGGTCCAGTTCAGTCACTTAATTATAACAGATGGGAAACTGCACTCAGATTTCTTGAGATTTCTTGAGACACTCACATGTCTCACACAACAGATCTGCTTAATCTAAAACAGGCCATATTATGCTATTTTCCGGGTGCATATTTTTATCTCAAGTTCCAGAGCGGTTCAAAACACTGTTGAAGCTGTCCTCGGCGAAATGCAGCGAACACAACATTAAGTTTTCGTTGTACTGCTCTGGCAAAGTGTTAAAAATGAAATGTAGCCACTTTTTCTTCGTTTCATCTGCCTTCGGAAGTCCAAACAAAGGACATTTCCCCTCGCAGAGCAGAGCACAGCGTCTTCTCGACATGAAGGCAGCAAAAAAAAACACTCCTCCGTCTCTCTCTTTTGTTGTTTGAGGGCCAAACTAGCCGTCACTTCTGTAACATTGTGACCTCATAAAGTTATGGAAGTGAAGGAGAGAATTCAAAAGAGCCGTTTCAGGTAGCTCAGGAGCAGTGATTCTGAGGGGGAGGGTAAATCTTTTTAGACTTCAGGTTTTACACTTTACGGACCTTTTACATGGAAATAAATATATATAACACACTAGAGGAGAGGGAAAAAGTGGAAAAGCATAATAGGGCCACTTTAATCTATGTCTGTCAACAAAACGCTTATAAACCTGATGTTCATGCCCAATAAAAGGCAAGGAATAAGTGCTTCTCTGGCGGCAGAGTAGCGGCAGAGTAGCAGCTGAGCTGCGGGATGCAGTCAGTTGTGTGTAGTTCCATTAGTTATTAGATGAGAGCCAAACACAACGTCCAAAAAGATCAAAGTGGGTCTCCTGGAGCTGAGTAGCTTGTGTTTCACTCAGCTGTGATATCACTAGCGGCCCCTGCCGGTCAGTTAAATGAATTGGATGAGGAGTCACCAGGAGGTGTATACATCCTGGTTGGAGGGCGGGGCTTCAACAGTCTAAGTTGGTCAAATCAAGTGGTCATCTTCCAAAGTTACAGTCTTTTTGGAACATTTCCTCTACTGTCCCATCAAACTCTTTTAACGTACATATGGTGGTGCAAATATGTTCTTACTAAGTCTACTATGTAAATGGTCTATTGGTGAATATCATAATGGGATTCAAGCCATTTTTCTCTTTTAATATCATACAAGTATGTGAATATAAATGATTTGGTTAACTAGTTTTCCCATAAATGTAAAGCCTACACATCAAGAGTGGCGCTTTTGTCTTTATTTATATCTTTATATACTCTAAACGCCAACTGAAAGTATAATGTTTCTAATGTTCTTGTCTAAGTGTCAACAAACATCAAACTTGACACTCCTGGAGGAGAAGGCTTCTCCTTACTGAATGTGAGTGTGGGACGCTTCATAGATGAGTTAAAGTTAACTTTTAGAAAGACTCCTTCTTTGGTCACTTAGTGATTAATAAACACAGGCCCAGATTTTTACACTCCAACGACATTTGTCTCTCTTTGTTCAGGCTCAAATAAAACTCTCCTCTTTGCTATTTTTTTATTTATTATTCTACCTCCATGGTAGTTTATGCAGATGAGAGTCCAGTAACTGGACTCTGAGGCAGCGGCTTCATTCTACTGATTAGGTTGATAAAAAATGTAGCACGCGGTCACTTGAACACACCATAAAGGTTTTATTTGACACTTGCAAGGTGAGTTTATGGACATGTATATCAGCAGTTTCGGCGCCAATACACCTTTTCAATTACAACTCGCCGTTTAACAACGCTGCAAACACGGCAGCTGTAAAGTGCAAAATGTGAGCGTTAAGCATGAATTAGAAAGTTTTACTGAATGTCTTTCTTCCAGAGAATACAAGATGCAGCAGTTCTCAAATAATGTATTTGTCTGATACTGAACTATTTAAATTTCTGTGCGTCTTTCAGATGATTTCTTTAGCCACCGTCTTTAAACAGGACCTACACTCCGGCTGTCAGTCCTGCTCCGGTTAACTGTTCTCTGCACTGATCTCTGGGTTTCCACTGAACAAAGTGAATAGAGGATGTTATGGAGATGGGGAAGGTTGAGTAAACATACTTTTCCTATTCATGCCGACGGCGAGGCCTCGGGCTAAAGTGCAATGGCAAACCAGCCTCCATCACTTCCTCTCTGCTTCCCATAAGCTGTCACATTTCATACTTTCTAAAGTCTACTTTTTTGTACCTTGAGATAAACGCTCCGGTATTAAAATGGATACTATCTGAGAGTTCTTGAGGAGTCGTGCCAAATACGGGGCAGATGAGAAAAGTCTGGAAAGTTTTGTTTTTTTCGGACCGTAAGTTGTAAATGACAGTGGAAGACTTCAGCCTCTCTAACAGGGCACGCAGGGAGAGCAGTTAGCGAGCTGAATCAATATTAAAGCTCTACGCCTCGGGAGCAGAGGGAGGACAGGAGTGCAGAGAGAGCTGCAGGTGGAGCGATGAAGGAGCGAGAGGAAGAGGCAGCGGTGCCGGTGATTCATCAGGAGCAGATCCCTTTCTCGGGTTGGATGACTTTTAAGGACTTCCTTCTGCTTGGCTCCTCGGGAAAGCACAGCAGCTGTCTGCACCATAACCTCCTCACACTGGCCATTTGTGTGTGTGTGTGTGTGTGTGTGTGTGTGTGTGTGTGTGTGTGTGTGTGTGTGTGTGTGTGTGTGTGTGTGTGTGTGTGTGTGTGTGTGTGTGAGAGAAGGGAGGAGAGAGAGAGAGAGAGAGAGAGAGAGAGGGAGAGAGAAAGCCCTCTCTCAGTTGTCTCCACTCTGATGAAATCTGCCAACTTCAGCGTTTGTTAGCGAAGCAGAAAAGTTCTATTGAGCATCTGAAAAAGGTTATTTAAAGCCGGGTTCCTCTAACTTTTCTTCGCAATGTTTCATAATTACTTTGTGCCAATGAAACGTATCTCTCCTGTTTCTTTCCGTAAAAATCCATTAGCTCTACCTTAACGATCCACTCCTCAGCATTTGTTTCACAACTATAATGTATCGGGCATGTTTCACATCAGCAGCTTCTCTGCTAATGGGCTGCTGCTCTGGTCTGCAGGGTGGAGGGGCCACACTCTGGAGGCTCCAGTCAGGTCCTTTCCCCAACAGAGACCCACTCCCTAGTAACCCCACTCTCATCCCCAACTCGTCAAGTACCACCGCACCGTATCCCTAGTCCCCCACCCTTTACTAGAGAGCACCACTCCATACACAAGAATAAGGCTTGTGATATTCTAGAGTGGTAAGGGACTGAGCCTCACTGTATTCCAGTCCAGTGTCATGGCAGGTTGTGAAATAGTCACAAAATGCAATCTATCGGTCTATTGTCTGTTTTTTTTGTGTCGCTTAGAACAAAAACAATGCAAAAGGAATGTTATTCAGGATCCTTTTTAGTGATGGACACACAAATTAAATGCATCCACGTGACTAAGCAACAGCCATAGAAAGTGACGTAGTATTTAATCTCCAAAAAGCCACCTTATTGTGGAGGGGAGGAGAGGTGGATGGGTTAAAAAAAAACAGGACGTTCAGCAGCGAGACAGGTGTTTCAACCCGCGCTCTAGTTTTATGGCGGTGTTTTTGTTGCCCACCTAAACCGTTGTGACTGTTCTCCTCATTGTTTTTTTTCCGCCTTAACCTAATTTGGTTTTGTTGCCTAACCTAATTGTACCTAGTTATATTAAGCCCTGCCATGGCGTTTTTCCAAAACCTAACTAAGTATTTTTGTTGCCTTAACCTTCTTTTGTTTCTAACATAATGTCTTCCCTAAAAAAAAGGTGTTCAGGAAATCATGAGTGAGCATGCGTGAGGAGAGAATGGCAGATGTATGAGAAATAAAGTACAGTACTAAGCATGTGAGAGTATTGTCTTCCTGACTAAACTTCATAAGCTTCATTTGTTCTTGATGTACCCCAAATGTGTTTCCAATCAGTCTGCGGAAGTCTGTTACGTTACTTAATTTATGTAACACACATACTTATTTTAAGCCAAACCATGATCTTTCACTTTACCTAACCATTAGTTGCCAAACCACAAACAACATAGGACTTTAATCCAGGAGATCACAGTTCATGTCCCATGTTTATCTTACCTACTTATCTGAAGCCAAAACATGTTGTTTTACTAAACCAAACCAGGTAGTTTTGTTAACTAAACATAACCAAGTACATTTGACACAACCGTATTCTAGGACAAATTACACTTCCCTTGAAATGTAATAAAGAATGCAGTTTAGTTAGTATTGTAACGTAATGTTTAGGAGACATTTGTTGCTATGATTTGTCAATCTTTTAAAAATGGTTTTCTCTTTCCTTTCCTGTTACCTCTTTTTCATCAACAACCAGGACATTCATTTCATGACTGCCTTCTTGCATACACCCAAAAAACTACAGCTTTCTGTAACCATGGCACCCATCTTTATCTGTAATAAAAGCAGAACTGTCTTACCTCCGTTTCACTCATTCTCCTCCTCATATTCACTTTCTCCTCCCATTCTTTGCTTCTTTCAAGTTAATTTCAGGACACAAGTGGCAGTGAGGGAGGAGAGAGAGCAAGCAGAGACAGATGGAATTCACCCTAGTAGCTGTTTAACATGCCCTCTCTGACTTGCCCTGGGCATTCCTCCTCCTCGGGGGACCCCTGCTGCCATCTTAAGTGCCGTTCCATTACTCTGAAAGCTCCAGTGAATTTCTGTGAGATCAGGCCTTCAAGGGCAGAGGGAGAGAACCGGAATGCTTTGTGATTTCCTCTGCACAACGCACCATGGGAGATTAGGTGAAAAGAAGGCATAAGTATCCCAACAATGTTTCAAGGTTTCAGACTTAAAGGGGCAAAGAAGAATTTAAAAATATGCAAAAATGAACTTATATAATCAACATAATTTGAAGAGATTACGTTATGTCAAAGACGTCTATGTATTGTGCTGCAGAGATACGAGAAATATGAAATGAGCATGCTAACCAGCTAGCCCAGTCCTGTCTTGCAATACCATGTGTACCTCGAGAGGGGTAAACATGAGTTTATGGTCTCAATCTCTAGTTTCAAGTCTTCTTCAATACAGCATGATGTTCATTTAGTAAATATGCTCCAGAGTCAAATAGAGGGTATGCTTTAGGGCGAGCGTACTGTGATTGGCAGGTCCCTATTGCTACCAGAGCCGTATCCAGCATCTCTAAGTCACTCCTCCAAATTCCCAAATATGGTAACTTCCCTTCATTGTATGCAAAAAAACAAGATGGAGCCGGCCAAACTCCTGAACTCAAGGCTTCAAAACATCTGTCCACAAGCAAATGTATGACGTCACGATGACTTCTTATATACATTCAATCATTAGCTGTGTCCCAATCCAGCGGCTGCAGCCCACGGAGGACCCAGCCTTCACGGTCTACGTCGGCCTCGTCCTTTGAATACCGCAAAGGCTCGGCACAGCGGTCCCCGAAATGAGACGGTCTGGTCGACAGAGGATTTCCTGTTTGCGTCACCAGCTTTTCGCGCCCCCACCCTTTTGCGGCTCCCGTCTCCTAGCAACCAGCTGCGGTTGTCATCAAAGAGTATAAAAGAGGTAAAGCTAAATTAAAAGATTAAAATGGACGAGCTGCTATACATAGCGCCATGTCAAAAAAAAATCAAGTTCACCGGCACGCAATGAATCTTGGAATATGTTGGCCAGTGAAGGATCCATCAGTTGTATCCTCCAAATCTGGGAAAAGTAGGCTGCATTTGACGTCATTAGGAGGAGTCTTTGAAATGGGACAGCCTCGTCGCGGCCGCTGTGACGCAATCGGTCTACAAATACAGCCTTCGAAGGATGCAGCCGCTGGATCGGGAAACAGCTATTATCTGTAACCGTTATCGGATAATCCGTAACCATTATCTTGTTAAGGGTCCCGGGGAGCTGGAGCCGATCCCATTGTCGTCGTCATTGGGCGAAGGCAGGGTTCACCCCGAACAGAACGTCAGACATATGACATATATATGACCTATATACAAACAACCATTAACACTCACATCCACACCTACAGGAAATTTAGAGTCATCAATTAACCTAAGCTGCAAGTCTTTGGACTGTGGGAGGAAGCCGGAGAACCCGGAGAGAACCCAGGCTGACACGGGGAGAACATGCAAACTCCCTCTTGCTGTGAGGAGACAGTGCTAGCGACTACACCACCGTCCAGCCCTTCTTTTATACAGTCCTAAACAAAATGGTGACAGCCACATCCAAGATGGAAACTGCGAAATTGACGAACTCAGTGCTTTAAAACGGCAATCCAAAAACGAATGGGTGACATCATGACGACTACGTCAACTTCTTATATACAGTCTAAGGTTGTGACCAACTCCTGCTTGAGTTAAAACTGTTTTGGTCCAGCTGTGTACATTACTTAGTTAAGGTTTTTCCTTTTATTTTTACCTAGCCTTAACCTTGAATGGGCAGAGGGTTATCTTGAACATGACACATTTAAAGTGTTGGACCCCATTGCAGTCACTTGTCAACAGTATGTTTTTCAAATAAACAGAAAATCCATCTTCATTCATTTTGTAGTTATCTATCACGCTCCCACACTTCTGATTGAAGGTTTTTTTTGGTGGATACAAGACTGGAATGTCAGCTCCCTCTGACATGTTTACAGCTCCGCTATGCAACGCTTCCGGTAAGCGGCACTACTCTCACACACAAGTCCAACCGGAACACACACGTGTTACATGACTCTCGCGAGAGGAGATTTCACCGCACATACAAACAACGTGACTCCCAAGACTTTTTTTCACAGGGTAATAATGCAAGAATCAGGACACTATAGATATCGTAGCTTCTACAATTTTCTCATTTGTCCCCAAAAATATAAATGCTTTCAGTAGTAGAGGTGAAATGGAGCATTTGGCTGGACATAACACATTGCATCTTTAAGTAAATGACTCATCTGTAGTATTGTACTGCACAATTATTAATTATTAATTAAATCCTGTGTGTTAAGTAAATGACTCATCTGTAGTATTGTACTGCACAATTATTAATTATTAATTAAATCCTGTGTGTTAAGTAAATGACTCATCTGTAGTATTGTACTGCACAATTATTAATTATTAATTAAATCCTGTGTGTAAGGGCATTTTTTTATTTTATTTCTGCTCACATTAGAACAAGCCCCTTCCTGCTATACAAGTGACATCATGATACTCTACTATCACCAAGAGGTGAGGGTGAAGGGAGGACATGGTAAACTACTGAATGAAGCTCATGCAGTGGTCTCAGCTTACTGAATGCCTTTTTTAACACGAGAGTCCAGCTTTTTTTAGCTTGATATGTAGATTGGTTTTAATGCATGCACTGCTTTTGTAGGATGAGGTTGAATCGAGTCATAAATGGCATAAACAAACAAACAATGTTTCTGTCTTCAACCCATGGCAGTGCTGAAGACAAAAATATCAAGTAGCATCAGCATCAGGCTACTTCCTGATCAAAACGAGGCCTCTCTCACAGCAGAAGTTTGGACTTGTCATAACAGGAAGAGCACAGTTGGATTAAATAACACAAATAATGGCTGTGTTCTATTTAGAGGAGATATTTTCAGGATCCTTGTGATGTTCATGCTGACTCACTCTGTGAGTGGTTTACAGGATACTGCAATAGAACACAGCCATTGTTAATGTCCTTTTACTTACCTGTGCTTTTCCTGCTGTGATGAGTCAAAGGTTCCTTTTAATGCACAGCACCATGGTTGGATCAACCTGTCAGGGGGGCTCCTGTTGGCCCCTAGCCCACATATCTCCCACTCTTTGTATGTAATTTATGTCTTAACGCCTCTTGATTTCAATCACTGATAAACGATCATCCTTTGTCCAGAGGTCATGTCCAGTTCTGCCCCACAAAAACTGGATTTTGATCCAGAACCCCTATTCAAGACATGATCATGAGATCAGGTAACTATGAAGGGCCTGACTTAAGTTGAATTGTACTTTAGTGTTGAAAATCTGTAACATTTGAAACTAATTTGGTAAACTCTGATTTATCTGCAAACTCTAGCTGACATGCAGTGAGAAAGGGGCTTGTGGGGCTACTGGGCATTTGTCTACTTTGCACGGTTGGTAATCCAGTGTTTTTTTTGCTCCATGAGACTCTGTGTCATAAGAGCAGGATTCAGGTTATTATATAGAATGTTAATGAAGTAGTTTTAGTTGAATTGTTTAGTTTTTGTTAGCAAAATGTCTTCTGGCTTGATTTCTAGGAACACATACCTCATTCATTCTTAGACGCCATTAGCTCCATACCTTATATCTTCTATCATGTTATCATAAGAATGTCTTTTATACATTAGCACAAACCAACGCTTCTGTGATGTAAGTTTGCTGCATTAGAATTTGTTTTCACATCCATCCATCCATCCCTTACTTGTCTACCGTGTGCCATCAGTGCTCTTTGGAACTGCTCATGAGTATTCACCACATCATTTCCCCACTAGTCTCTTCATGTCTAAGGTTTCTCAGTGGTTTGTTAAGTCAAATATGACATCATCACAGGGTTCCTGCTGCTCCTTGGCCCGTTTCTATCTGAAATTGGAGCCAATTCCTACAAACAAGGAAACAGTGACCAACCCAAAGCACAAACCTAGGATTTGAGATTAGTTTGAGATTCAAAGGTTGATTTATGATGCCCGGGAGAGCACAACACACCTCAACTTACGCAGTTCTGATCCAGATTTAAATGCATGTGGGAGCAAACCAAAAAGCTGTATTATCAGGTGATGCCGTCGTGCTGTGCAGGCGCAAAAAAACAACAGCCAAGGACTCAGCTGAAAATTTCTCATTCAAATTTCAAAGTTGAAAGTGATTGATTGGAGTAAAGTGCTCACAATTACCTGTAACGCCTCTGATAATGACATCTCCTCTGACGTTGGTCATTCATGGCATTTCTGTATAGTTGAGCCTTCAGGAAAAAAACGGGGGAAAAAACAGCAGCTCTCTTTTAAACCTGTTAAAGTACACCTGTTAAATCTCACACTGAGTCTATTATTACATTACATGACATTTACATTACAGTCATTTAGCAGACGCTTTTATCCAAAGCGACTTACAATCAGTAGTATATTACATATCATTCACCCATTCACACACTGATGACAGGCTACCATGCAAGGTGCCACCATCAGACTCTAACTAACATTCATCATCCAGTCCACACCGATGGCAAGCCTTCGGGAGCAACTTGGGGTTAAGTGTCTTGCCCAAGGACACATCGACTGCCGAAGCCGGGTATCGAACCACCGACCCTCTGATTGGAGAACTACCTTGCTCTCCACTACGCCACAGCCGCCCATTATTACCCATTTACCATGAGCACATCAGCTAAAAAATGACTAAATGTTAAAGGAACTGATTTCTCCTAAAATAGACACACATTTAAAACAACTATGAATCCATTCCACAGGGAGACAGAAGTGCAGAAAAAAATCTTACTGTAACCGTTGTTTTATGGTAATCATCTATGACAGACGTTTGTCAGATTGTGTCAAACACCAATCTGAATGTGACAAGACACACACAGTCTCCCACATACCCACAGTTAGTCACCGCCACGTGTTTCTATGCAGCTTTTTTGCTTCCAGTGGTAATATAGCAGGTTGCATTGTGGGTACGTGCCCTCCACCCATGTCATTTCCACACCAAGCAAATTATTCTAATATGGGAGCGTGAAATTATCCCTTCGGGGAGAGGCTGCATGTACTCAATCAACCTTCCCAAGACAGCAGAGAGACTGGCTGACCCTGTCTCTGTGTATGTGTGTGTGTGTGTGTGTGTGTGTGTGTGTGTGTGTGTGTGTGTGTGTGTGTGTGTGTGTGTGTGTGTGTGTGTGTGTGTGTGTGTGTGTGTCCATACATCCCTCAGGTTTTCAGCTCTAGCCTCCTCATCCGTCCACACCCCCATCAAATAAAATTCACATCAGGCTGAGATGCTGCTCTTGTCTAAGAGGGATGCTTTTTTGGAAGGCTTTAACAGTTAAAGTTGGGGTTTGTCGACGGCGCAGGCAGTGGGATTGCAGAGAGGTCCGTAGGGTTTGTGTGTGTGTGTTTGTGTTTGGGGGCAGGCCCTCCAGTGATGTGCTGGGAATTGGCCCTTACGAGTGACAACAATCCTAGAAATGCATTTTTATTTCAACCTTTTTTTGGATGGTGTTCCTCATATATAGTGTTTAGGGGGTGTTAGCTATAATAATAATAATAATAATAATAATAATAATAATAATAATAATAATAATAATAATAATAATAATATATAGTCTCCCACATGGCCCTCATTAATAATCAGGAGGGACTGATCATTCAGAAAACCTGGGTAAGATCATATTTAGATGGTTAAGCATATTTTGGAGCATCTGGAGTTGCCTTCTCTTATTGATCTCTTTAAGAGGAATTTAGGAGAATGTTTCTGCTTGAGGCCCGCGTGACCTTGAGTTCGTCCAAAAAGGCGAGAGGTTTTGGTGAGAAATACAATCATCTGTGTCTTCATTCAGCCGTTAACGTTACGTGACAGGACAACCTTTCCCTGCCATCCTCCTCTAATGTGAGAAATGAGCAATCTGGTCTTAATGAACACACTCTACTAACTCTGGTCTGACCGATGCAGCTTCTCAAAGTATGATGTTGATATTTTTGGAATGAGGCTGCCAATTGTTGTTAGAGGAAAAAAGACTTGACTTGTGAGGAATCAATTCAGATTAGAGCTCCCATCACAAAAAACTGTGCTGTGATGTGAAAGTCAGATCTTTAATCAAAACAAAATCAACTCCATGCATAAACACAAAAGCTATAGTTACAGAGTCAGATTTGATCCAAGCTTGCATGCATCAAACATGCATCTACAACACATTATGTATTGAAGATACAGGACATACACCCTGAGGACTTTAAACACCGAAGGCATGAAGGATAAACTATACAAAAATGCTAAATACTCACCTGTGAATAGTTTATGTCAAGGGCTTTTATTGTGAAAGGTAAGAATAGTTGATCTGGTTTTTACAACCTATGTCAAAGTTGAACAGAGTAATAACGTTTGCCGACTCATGTATATAAGAAGTGGACGAAGTCATTGTGACCTCACCCTTTGGTTTGTTGAATGATGATTTGAAACCTCTATTCGGGAATTTGGCCGTCTCCATCTTGTTTTTCTGGAATGAGGAGGAGTGACCCAGAGAGCCACATAAGGCTCTGGTAGCGCAGTGACCTGTCAATCACAGTGAGCCCGTCCTAAAGCATACTCTGATTTCTGATCTATTTGACTCTAAATGGACAATCATTTACTAAATGAACATCATGCTGTATTGAAGAAGACTTGAAACTAGAGATTGAGACCATAAACTCATGTTTACAATGTTTACTGAGGGAATAAATCAAGTGAGAAGGAGAGTTATTTTCTCATAGACTTCTATACAATCTGATTTCTTTTTGCAACCAGAAGAGTCGGCCCCTGCTGGTCAGTAGAGAGAATACAAGTTTAAGACACTTTCTCATTGGCTCCAATCATTAGAACCGGAGGTTGCCGTCTGTTGGGACTACTGAGCCTCTGTGTTGTTGTTTCATAATTACTAGCTAACTTAACTAACTTAACAGGTTCCGCTCAACGTGTTTGGTCGATGCCTTGCTCAGAAATATCAACCTAGTTTCCTTTTTTTTGCCGTTTACTATTCACTTTCTGTGTGAAAGTATTGGTGACAAACATCAAACAGCTCAAAATAAAATTGCAAATGAATTGCACAAACAAAATCCCATATTTTGTAGGGCATGTACATGCACATACTGAGACAATATGTCTGTCTCTGGCTGGACATCTGATGCAAAGGTGCCATTGAAGGAGGCTCCCATCTGCCCCAGCAGGACAGCACATTATGTCTGTTCCATCTCCACACATAGATAGAGAGGACTGGGAATGTGCTTCCAAGATGGGTTGCTCCAGCTGTCGCAGCTCTGCAGAACTCATGCTGCCCAAACGCAGAATCCTTTAAAGCTGTTTTACTGCGGCTCTTCTGGAACCTGTAAAGTCCAGAGTCATGATAAAGGCCAATAATGTAAAATAAAAATAAATTCTGCAATATTCTCATTTCAACTTTAGCTCACACATCACAATCATGAAGTAAACTACTTTATGTTAAATAGCACTTGACCTACCCTGCACAAGCAAGAGCACAATCTCCCACACACAACCTAATATGTCAACAGTCCAGCTGTTAGGGTTCTCAAACAAACTGCAACTTCACAGGTTTCCATGTGTGTGGGTTGACTTAAAAAACAACAAGCCTGTTTCTATGCTCTGCCCTTGTGAACGCTGCAGTATAATCACACTGACAGTCACTGACAACTGAACACAGATATGTAAGAGAATATTTAGACAATCAATCCTGAATAATTGTTTTCATTCCCTTGTTGAATAGTGGCTAGATCATATCGCAAACATCACAACCTGCCTCATTTGCCAGCTTGTGGATCACCTTCAGTCAAAAGCCTTATTTCTGCTAATTATGTGTTAGTAATGACGGGTGCTATGGTGATAAAACGGTTTTCTATGGTTCCTCTTCATTCGTTGTTTTCTCCACTTCCATTCAGGTGTATACTATGGTATTCATAGCTCATAATGTCTCCTCACAGGGACGATTCAGGTTTCATGTAGACCATTTCGGCCTTTTAAGTCAGGAAATTGACTGAATCGCTCATTTTGGAAAAAATTTACTGCATGAAGCATGGACTTCTATATTCATTTCCACGGGTAAGTGAGGGTTGTGACCATAGAAGTTAAGAGCGAGCACTATACCAGAATCCAGCATGAGGATGACTCTAAGAAGACTTATTAATACAAAAGTCAATATTTTATATCAATTCATTTTATGAAACAACAATTGGAACCTTGAGTTCCTTTGAGAACCTTGACCTCTGAGTAGGCTTAACTTAAGGAATGTTGCAATACATGTTGTTAATAATGGCAGTGGCTATCAGGTTTATTTTGTCTTTTTGTACCATTTTTCCAAGGTTTTCAACCTGACAAACTCATTTTAAATCAAGCTGTCTTGTTTAACTCAACTGCTGAGTAAAAGGGTTAACTAAAGGAACAGAAACATGCATGCTCTGAGGTCTTCCAGTGTTTAGGCATTGAGCACAGGCAAACCCAAGTAACTTAACAAACAAGGATGTTAACAATGTGGGTTCAAACTTTTGAGAAAAATGAACTTTGCAAATGCTTTATGAGTAAAGAAATGCATTCATTGCCAAAGCTCATTCTGTCTCAACATTCACTGTGGAATGAGATGAACAGCATGCTCTGTATCACTGCCAGATGTTAAGTGATGTCCAATCCTTTCATGGTCCTTTAGCAGTGAAATGTTTGGCGTCTCTTTTTTGGCCACCATCCACACCAAGTGGAGATTTTCAACCTTCCACCTTTTCAAAAAATGCTATTCAGAGTGGACAAAAAATTAATAAAAAATTGCTGTGTCACAGTTTGTAGTGTGAATGGTGAAAACAGAGCTTGAAGAGGCTGAAAGCAAGTTCCTCCTCCCGAATGGGCCCCTTGAGATCCAGTCACAATGAAGAATTGGGGTAACTAGAATGCATTTTATGCATTATGCATTATGTATTATGTGCGTTCTTACCTTCACAATAAAAGTCTAGTAGATTGCTTTTTCATTGAAAATGGGTTAACTGTTTAAATATTGACTGTAGTGCTATTTTATGTTTTAATTGACTACAATTTAAAAAGTGAACTTTGGGCAGAAAATGTTCAGTTTTCGCTCTTCCCTTCTCTCATCCGATGCAGAGGATGTCGTCATTTCACTGTTGGGGAACAGGTTACATAATGAATGGACTTTAAAGGTGCGCTACAACTCAAGCTGGGAAGACACGCTTCATCAAAAAGGAGAAGCTACGTTAAACACATGAGAATTCAGAAGCTGATTGTTCATTAAACCAGCCAAAGTGTACCCGAAGTTTCTGAGGGGAGGCTGTGGATAGAAGTACCGAAATCAAAGAGAATGCATTTGTGATCAGAGATGAAATCCTTCGCATTAACAGCTGAGTGACAAGCTCAGGGTAAACACAAGATCAAGGCAGTATTTGAAAAGAGTGCTGCTTAAGGGCACGTTCATGGGAATGTTAAAAATCACCACACGTTCTTAGTCAGGCTTGATATAAGGAACATAAGGAATTTAATAAGAGAACTCAGAAAACAGTCAATTGATGCGTTAGGGGAGGGGACGGGTGCAAAACAAATCTAGTAAATAGGTTTCAGAACTCATTCAGCTCAGAACTAATGGAACATGGGAAGTGTTGATATATTTCTTATATTGTCAGTTCCCATATATTATATAGCAATAAATAAAACCAGGTCACTTATTAATGCTGTGTAAAACAATTGAGATTGAAATACGTATGGCCTTCTCACATGATAGAGTCAGTGTACTGTCCAGTTCCACTAATTTTATCATAATTTTTTTTTTTATAATCTGCTCTCGGCTGCTCGATGTTTCATCCCAAACAGAAATATCAGTTTTATCCACCCATCAATTCCAGCTTGTTTTCAGTTTTCCACAATCCTCAAATCACTGTTAAGCTCTCGTCAATTAAATTCTTTATGTTTACTAGCGCGGCACCCGTCTGGGTCGTCGCTGTTTATGAACAGGCTAATTGCTCTGCACCCAGTGGGAAATGAAGAGTTTGTTGTATTGTTCGTATATTCCAGCCTCCAAAAGTGAAAGCTTGATTCAGTCTGAGGAGCTCTGAATCTCCGCTGCTGCACAGAGCTCTGTTCTCTTGTTTATTCAAAGTGTATTAATATTGAAAGTGGCTCTTGTCATCCTCGGGTGCCCGGCAATAAGGGACTCCTTGCTGTATAGTTAGATATAGCTGACTGCCAGTGCAATTCCTTCTTTCAATTATTCCTGAGACCCTGCTTGACTGGTAGGAAACAGAGGTTAGCTCTGTGGTATAACCCACAAACACGTAGATTAAAGCAAACACAGAAAACCTGTAAATACGGCGTTCCACCAATTTGGAAGAGTCCTGGTAAATCCCTGGGAGCACATAAAGAGGGACCTCTGTGATGCCAGAACAGCCTATTACTCATCATTAATAAAGAACAATAAGAACAACCACAGGCTTCTGGAAACAGGCTGACCCAAGCCAAGGCCGAAGACCGTGAAAGTACAGCAACTACAGACATCAGAAAATGAAAATATAAATCCCTATGGCCAGGGGCTGGTTGGGCTGCAATGGATCAGCCATTCATGAGTCTTTCCAAACTCCCCAATGGCCAGTCCGCTCCAGCAGAGCACTTTGGTGACCATGTAGAGCGATGCATGTTGAAAAGTAGCGTGTTCAAATTCCATTGAACACTTCCATGACTATACTTAGCTAATTACAAAGTATAGCAATAATACCCATGGGTAAAGTATTCCTATTTCCCTCAATGTCATTTATCTCTAAAGAATTTGCTATATTCAATTACTGTAATGTATAGTATAATAAATAACACAAAATGTTCAAACATTTTTGCTAAAATGTCTTGTTTTGTTTTAGAAGTGCTACAGGAAATGTCGGGCCTCAGTAAACACTAGGTGAGATGCCTTGAGGACCAAGTTGTAGTGTGCTTGGAAATGTTACCTTCCAGTGTCATTGGGAACTCAAGTAATCCTCACACTAACACACACACACACACACACACACACACACACACACACACACACACACACACACACACACACACACACACACACACACACACACACACACACACACACACACAAGATGAATAAGCAACACCAACTTTTCCATCCTCCCTCCTCTGGAATCCTCTTGCATTAGTTCCAGTGCGGGCTGGCACCTCATCAAAACTACCGGATACGCCACCGCCAAATCAGTTTGAGGTTGGATCCTTTCCTCGAGGGCCCCCAATTCCCTGAGTCCTATCTCTTCTGTCTGGATTGCAAGACTCGTGTCAGGGAGGATACAGTAAGTCTGTCAGAGCCTTACATCGGTGTTATGGCCGTGGTGTCAGCTAGGGATAGTTTGGACTTGTTTGAGTTATTGCAGTGATCAGATTTTTTGAATATCTTCATTGTAATGTGCAATTTAACATGTCAGGTAATGGAGGTATTGTTTTTCTCCTTGTCACCTAGAACATTGGGCTTCATGCAAGAACCAGTAGTATGAACAGATTAAGGAAAATTTCCACGCATTCAGAGAATTTTTCGTATTTTGAACATAATCCAGAGTGGTCCAGGTGTGTCATAGGAGTCATGTGCAATTACTCTGCTGTTGTCCAAGTCAGAGCTTTTACCAATGGATTGTATATTAAATTAGTTTAAAGCAATGTTAGTTTGATAATGTCAACATATTGATGAAGTGTAATAAAGAGAGGATTTTAAATTATGTTAAACTCTGCAATTAAAAAATAGGCCAATATAACTCTAAGATAACGATATCACTATCTTACTATAATATGATCCTACCAGCAGACTGTACAAGGTCATGTTCACTGAAATATGTAAAGCAAACTATTAAAACTTAATCAAGTTACGTTTAAACAGCTTTTATTAACAGTATTCAAATAGTTCTCTCTAAAGTAAAGCTAAAGCCGTTTTTTTTTTTTTTTTTTTTTTGAATTATTAATACCACATACTAAAAGTCCTGCATTCAAATGTTTACTTCAAGTTAAGAATGAAAGCAGTGGCATATAATTTTATCATATTAGCAGCACTGGAACAGGCTGTGTGCTGCAACTGTTTGCAGCCCGCTAGAAACAGCTGATTGTAGAGCTAAAACAAACAATTTCAGAAAGAGCTGTATACCGTGCTATAAACATCTGTTTGTAGTGCTAAAAACAGCTGTTTGATATGGTTGAATCGATGTTTCAGAGCCTGAATCACACCCATCTAACAATCATCCACACTGTAAACATACATGGAAATTAACACCTTTATTGAAATAAAAATTTCAGAGAGTCAATTCATGTACCGCTCTGTGGTTGAGCTCAGGAATCCTCAGAGGAGACCCAATCCCAGTCAAAGGAGGAAAACTGGAACAGAGATCAAAGTATTGTTGCTGGCAAACACAATAGCATTTTTATATAAGAGATCTTTTAAGTTAATATGAAAAATGAATATGAAACATTAATGACCCCAGTTGGGAAATCAGGCTGCCACTATTCATTTCATTGGTGCAGGTTGCAGAGCCAATCCCAGTATGGCAAAACTTCAGTGGGAGCTTTACAGCTGGGCCAGGATGGAGCAGTACAGAGCCAGCAGCATCAGAATATGTTCCACCTCCTGTTTGTGTCTCCACACAACCATTATTAAATCCACACTGCCACCACAAGAAAATGGTTCATATTTTACCATTTTTAGAAAGTCAAAATGCTCTTTATTATTCTTGTATATCCGGTGGGTAATTCATTTGCATGGCACACAGATACTCACCGTTTGAAACAAGTGATACTTGTGGAGAAAAGTCAAGTATGTTTTTTGCTTGAAGCACACCACCATGGAATTACTAGCACACTTAGAGTCTGGCATGGCATGTAACCATCCGCAATTATCTCAGTAATATCTGTCCTACGCGAAGCTCAGTCAATCTGTTTTCCCCCGAAGGCATGTCAAAAGGTTGAAAAGGTCTTTCTAAGTAAATCAGCATCCTCAGAGGATCAGATGACGCGTCACTCTTGTTTTGACTGTAATTTAAATTAAATAGTAAAAGAACATATATATATTTTATGGGACTTCCATTAATGCGCATTGTTATCATATGGCAACAATTTATTTTATTTATTTATATTCATTTAAAACGTTTTCTTTTTCAAATTTTTCCCTTATTAAAGCAATTTTAAGTAATAAATACACATTAAACATTTAAATGATTCATGCAATGGAGGATTGTTTCAATCCATCCAAATTGTTTGGGGTTTGTTTTTTTGTCCAAGTTTTGTACAAAAAAATGAACATTACCAGTATGTAGATATATACATAGGGACTAAGGCTGTAGTTTAACTTGTATTTTCAATGTGACCTTTGTTGGATGCGTCAGATCAGAACTCAGCTGTGTCCTCATACATGTTTTCAAACTTAAATCTTCAATGCAACCTGATCGTAGTCTGATGGATATATAATGTAGTCATCGGCGCACATGTAAAACTGTTTAATTTCACTCACATTAAATTACCCTATAAATCCTTCACAATAAAAGTCCCCCGTTATTTTTTGCTTGCTCAGTTTACCTGACTTATTTTATTGAAGAATAGCCGCTAACAACGCTCTGCTACTTTGGTGATAAACACATTTTCCAGTGAATTCTTGACAGTAACAGTCCCTGGATATCTGGTCATTTGTAATACTTTATTTTGAAGCAGCAACATCTGGAAATGTTGTGTAATTTAGCGCGTCTCAAGCCCTTCGCTCCCCTCTGGAGATGAACTCCTGTATGTGTGTGTGTGTGTGTGTGTGTGTGTGTGTGTGTGTGTGTGTGTGTGTGTGTGTGTGTGTGTGTGTGTGTGTGTGTGTGGGGGGGGGGAGGATTGATGGAGACTTGTGTTTGATAAATTGTCTGGACTGTGTCCACATGCTGTCCTCACCTCACTGTGATCCAAACTCAATGTGAGACAGGCCACCTCGGCATGTGGTCTGGCTGATGGGATACCAGTCGACCGTACAGACTTGACAGTCAATGCGTCCTGGCCTGATCAGATGACATTGGAAAGACATTCATTCATAACTTTTCATTAATCAGCAGCTAGATCCTGATCTGTTCCGTACCAGCTGTGGATTCTGGGGTTTTTAGCACCTTATTCTTCTGTGTTACCTTTGCAACACATATAAGTAGGTCAGCCTTTCATTTTTGCCAGAGCTTCCAGATGGTCAGTCTTTTTCCATTCAGGTGAGTCAGAACAGAGGGTTGACAACATCCAAAGTCCTATAATTAGGCCTTTTGTACTCAAAACATATTCTCATCCATAGGAATATTCAGCATTCTCTTAGAAGGCCTTCGTCACACTAATCCACACAGAGCAGGTGCTGTCATTAAAACCCATGAGAACATTACAGATCAGTGGCTACGGATTAATGCTGAGTTTTATCTCTTCAGTAGTTTCATCAAACTTTTTATTTCACACATTTTAGAGTGGAGACTCTGATTGTTGTTTACAGTGTGAATGGTCAAATAAAGATGGTGTAATGACAAAGTGCATACTGCTGAAATTATAATAATAAATGACTAAATAATTTCTTAATAGTGCCATTAGGTCTTTTAAAACTTCTATTTAGCCTAATTATTGATGCCAGGATCAATGCTGTCTTTTTACAGAACCCCCTGCTCTACACACACACTGTTACACATTCACACTTGGCAGCTACCACAGTCTACTTTGTTGGCCACTGATTGACTTCACCATATTAATTTGGAAATAAGTGCAGTCAAGTCTTAAGTCAAAGCCTCACCAGGCGGACTAACAGCAGACATTTACTGAACCAGAGTAGTTTTAACTTTGCTCCATGGGAAGACATTAACAGTTTTAGTAGGCCTATGTGTTGACTCACTGATTCTATGTCCCCGCCCACTGTAGCAATGGGGGAATCTGTAGTGAAACATGCATGCTCAATGACAGAATAGGAGCCTTGATCAGTCAATACTGAAACGTTAATACGTCCAAAATGCATATACAACAGGATATTTGAGTGAATCAAACAGCAGTCTATGCTTCGCTGAACACAACAACAATAGACTTGTCTCATGGAGCCAGTGTAGATTCATTTGATTGACATTTAATAAAATAGAAGCGTGTCTGATCCATGAGACGCGTTAGTTAAGCAGCCCAAAAACGCTTCTAGGAACAGTCCTTTGTGGCACTAGAAACAGCCGTTTGCAGTTCTGATAACAGCTCCAAGCGGCCCACAAGAAACCGGTTAGTGTGAAAAACTGCTGTACGCTACCCACTAGAAACAGCGGTTTGAGGCCCACCAAGAAACAGCTGTTTGCAGTACTAGAAAACAGCTGTACCTGGCCCACTAAAAAAAGCTGTTTGCAGGGCTGAAAACAGCTGTTTGAGGCCGACTAGAAACAGCTGTTTGCAGTGCTAAAAACAGCTGTACACTACCCACAAGAAACAGCTGTTTGCAGTGCTAAAAACAGCTGTTTGCAGTGCTAAAAACAGCTGTACACTACCCACAAGAAACAGCTGTTTGCAGTGTTAAAAACAGCTGTACACTACCCACAAGAAACAGCTGTTTGCAGTGCTTCAAACAGCTGTACACTACCCACTAGAAACAGCTGTTTGTTTTGGGCTTTCTGGCTCTCTCTCTCTCTTTTAACAACCATGAAATGCAAGCAAGCCAAGAAACCAAACTAAGATGCTAGAAGCAACCAGCTGTTTGTGGCCCACTAGACAGCAGTTTGCATTGCTAGAAACAGTTGTTGCCAGCCCTTTAGAAACAACTGTGTGTGGCAAAATAATTAGTTTTTTTGCGGTGGCAAATTTAGGTCCAGCAACAGCTGTTTGCAGTGCTAGTAACAGCTGTTTGCATTGCTAAAAACAGCTTTTTGCAGTGCTAAAAACAGCTGTCCACGTCCTGCTAGACACAGCTGTTTACACCTTACATGGATCTTTCTCTTTTCCCCTCTCTTTTTAGAAGCATGAAAAATAATCAAGCAGAGAACCTGAAAAAAGAAATCGTGATTCGTCTATCAATCTCCTCTCGTTTCAGTTCTACAGACACAAAACAAACAGTACTATCCACAGACACAAAACAAACAGCACTATCCATAGTTCTTAAACTTCGCAGTGCACATGATAGGTAATTGTCAAATGAACTTGTTTGAAATACAAGTTAACACAGATTTTTTTCATAGAGATATTATATCAGACCTCAAAAGCTACCTGGGCCTTGAGTCACCTGTATTCATGGTCTATGTGAGGTAGAGAACAATTTTCTAATCTGTGATGTTGTGAAAGAATAAAGTAGCATTAAATGGAACATGCTTATGTAATTGATTAAACACAGCCTATTTATCAATTCAAACATACATCTTTCTATTTATATTACCTCAGTTAATCTATTCACTTCTGCCCTATTAAGCACAAACATCCTCCCACCAGTGCTCTGCAGTTTCACTCCATGCTGTCGTGTTACAATAGCAAATTAACACTTTTCTCTTTAACACTAAGACAGGCGGATGGGAGGTGGAGACCTGAGAGTGAGATCAGATAAGAGTACTAACTTGTAGTTATTTTTACTGCCATTTTGTCAGGACAGTCATCACTGTGATATAAAAACTAAACTGTAAAACTGTTAAAAGACCAGAGTTGGCTACTCACAGGGTACAGGAGAGCCATCATGCCAGGGATTGTGGGCTGAGCCGGCCACAGGAACTGCCAGTCCACTGCTCCAACCAGTCACACTTTGATTCTGCTGTCAGGGCCAGACTCTGTCCACCCGCTGGACTCAGTTAGTTCACCCGACCACACACTGTGCAGCGCAGGTTTAACATGAGGCTCCGTCTGTTCATCAAATCAAGGTTGTCCCATGTAGTTTCAGCTCTTTTTATACTGTTTGCTACCTTTATATAACCCATTATTGCAAATACATACAACTTGAAGTTCATGGGAAGAAGCAGTGCAATACAGTGCACAAACACAGCAGGAGGTCAACAAAAGGTCAAGGAGATTGTAAATACATCATGGTAGATTGGTTTATCTGACAGTCGAACATTCAGTATAATCAAGACGGGTCTTTGAAATGCATGGTTGTTAAAATAAAAACCAAGGACCTTAAACACATCCGTACAAAATAATGTGCATGCAGACAAGCTAGAGCCGAGGTCCTACCTGACTGCTCATAATAATGTTATATCTAAGTGGAATAAACAAACACTAGATCAGATTCTGGCTGTTCTCCGTCTCTCTGGAGGAGCATGTTGGCTAATTAAAACATCACCAGCCTCACACGTCTCTTTATGTGTGTATTTGTGTTGTTGTCAGGCCAATCCAGAATTTGATCGTTACATAAAACACTTGAATATAAAGTCCTGGTTCTGCATGGTCCTATTTAGACATCTCATGTCTCTTCACGTTTTGTTCTTCTGCTCAATTTCTGCTAAACACTTTATCGTTGTCAGAAATACTTCCATTACTAGCAGGGTCTGGTTTTAACTCACCTTCTGCAGCAATATGCAGTTATCTTTTTTATATTGATATGCTGTTATTTATTTATTTTGCTCATCATCTGATAAGTCTTGTATTTTTGTTCTTGCTCTTCTGCTCGAAGCCTCTGCTGTCCACCTTAATAGTGCCTATTAATTCCTGCTTCTTCTTGTTTCCATCATCTGCCCTGCAATCCCCTCATTCCCCTCACCTGAGTTCCCCGCCCATGTGCTGAAGTGACTTTAACCTGCATTCTAACTAATGGCCAGCAGGTGGCGACTGCTCTGGTTGCTAAAAAGAAGTCTGATTGTATAGAATATTTTCTATGAGAAAATTACTCTACTTCTCTCGTGATTTATTACCTCAGTAAACATTGTAAACATGAGTTTATGGACTCAATCTGTAGTTTCAAGTCTTCTTCAATACAGCATGATGTTCATTTAGTAAATGATGGTCCATTTAGAGTCAAATAGACCATAAAGCAGGGTATGCTTTAGGGCGGGGTTACCTTGTGATTGACAGTTCGCTACAAAGCCGTTGTCCGGTCTGGGAGCTGTTTGTGTTTTCGTCTTAGAACCTAATCCCTTTCACAGTGTTTTCAATTCATGAAAGTTAATTGTAACATTTAAAAATATCTTATTCGATGTCCACCCTCTCGTGTCATTTCTGGTTCCAAAAATCAAGATTGCGACGACCAAAATGCTGAACTTGAGGCTACAAAAACGTAGTCCACTAACCAATGGGTGCTGTCACATTGACTACCACCACTTGTTATATACCACTACCACTTCTTATACATATTGTACTGGTATTCATTTTGGAGTCCCGTTTTTTTAGCCTACATTTGTTAACATTTTGGCAAAAAGTGCGATTCAAAGTTTATTATAAGTAACTAAATGAAGCTCCAGTTTGCGAAGTACCCATGGATCTATAGTCAACTATCACTGTATCGTTAGATATGAAAGAGAACCTGATTATTCTCTCTCTTTCTGGTGCATGCTCATTAGACAAAGCAACAATGGGCATGACTTGGGGTGATGAGGTAATTGTTTCCCTAACAATCCATTTTACATGTCCACATAGACAAAGTAAAAAAAAAAAAAAAAGTTTTTGGGACCTAAAACTGAAAAAGAGCCAAAACGCAGAGAAAAATATCTGATAAAAAATATATTGGTATACGTACATGTAGACAGGGACTGAGTTACATTGAGTGATATCAATATGTGTTTCATGTCTGTCCGTTTGACTGAGTTATGACTCTAAAGAGTCAAATTCACCTCACGCAGTATTTTTACATCGCCTTCAGCTCCACGGCGCCACCCTGGGGAAACTCTTCAGCTTCTCTCTTGGCTTTGTCATGCTGAATGTCCATGTCTGTTATAGACCATATCCTGTAATTTCCCGATGGTTAAAAAACCTTCAGAAACCAGGGGTTAAATTACAGAGAAGCATAATGAATATTTTATTCTTCATCTCCCCTTGTGATTGTCTCATTATGAACAGGGCTTCACCCTGAGGGTGAGGGTGGCTTCAAATAAGTCAATCTTGTTTTTGTCATACTGTCTCACTTCCATTAAACTAATCTCAGAGCAACATTAAGACTGTACAAAACTGGCCCCATGGTTACAACATTTTTAAAATATAGTCCTTTAGCTCATTTGGAATTAAGGATACACACAATTAGTTTTGGCAGTCTCTTCATCAGTACATTCATCACAGAAAATATAATAATGTAAGATGTCCCATATTTCAACATTAAGGAGTTTAAATGATCAATAAGTGTTACTTTAATTTCAAGAGAAGGGCAATTGAACCTGAATAAAAACAACCAAAAAGCCAACACTGTGTGAGCTCACATTGTTTTACTTTAATTACTGACCGGGTTGTTGGTGGATGTGAGATATGAGGATCTGCAGCCTGAAGGGACAGCCACTGTCCCCTACCAATCAGTGGCACCCAGCTGTGACAAGATTCCTCTCTATCAACAGCCTGAGGCCACTCTCCAGCAGGGTGAGGAATTATGAGTCCGGTCCGTCCACTTGCTGTCAACGCTGGGATATTGACGCCACCATCAAAAACCAGCGGAGTGCTGATTTAGTCTTTTTTTATTTTTAGTTGACATATACATTTCTCTCATGAAACATGGCTTTAAGCTACATTGAGAAGGTTGCTAACTGCATAGAGAGAGCAAGGAGGATTCTGCACAACATCCTACAGCCAGAGTGACGTTAATGGCGCTGTTGATGCCGCCTATGCAGTAGGGACGGGAATCAGCAGGGACCTCCCGATACGATACTATCACGATACTTAGGTGGCGATTCGATATGTATTGCGATTCTGTAAGTATTGTGATTCGATATTACGATTTCTTGCGATTTCTTTTGGTTATTTTTTTTTTTTAAAACACTGGACCATGGAAAACAGTTGAATCATACCTTCAAATACAACACAGTCAAATTCACTAAGAGCTTTCCAAGTTTTATTTCAAGTTTTGATTCCTAAATCTTAACATTAACTTAATGACTGCAGGGCAGCCAATAGAGAAAATAAATAAAAATGTGCCCTATTATTGTATAGCCCCTGTCAACTGCACACAAACTGACAGATTAAGAAATGTATGCCACTTAGGCTACTTTTAAACAATAAATAAAAGGTAAATTAAATAGAATGAATGAATTATGAATAATAGTACATGATATATAGTACATATATATATAGTACATATAGTACATGATATATAAATATAAAATGAGAGATTGATTCTGTGATGCGATTAGCCTTTTCTGACCTGCTGGGGAGCTTACTGAAACATGTATCCAGCGTTCGTTGTTTGCTGCTAGCAGGTTTGGCTTCCTCCGCCATTTTGTCTGATAACTCAGGATGGTGTTGAGTGATATGGGCACGTATGTTGGTCGTATTACCACAATACTTTATCTTTAGTTTGCAGACTGCATTGCTCATGTCTAACTCATTTTTTCCTCGTAAATTATGAAAGCCAAAGTTCTTCCAGACGTGCGATTTAAACTGTTGAGGTGCAGCATGAATCTCGGGACTAAAATATCGATTTGGGAGGCAGCGTGGCGATTTAAAAATCGTCACACACAAGAATTGCGATTCGTAACTGAATCGATTTTTCCCCCCATCCCTACTATGCAGGGGACGTTGAAGAGGCTGCACATGTAGATAACATACGGTAAATATACAGTCATTACCATTACCCTCAGCATCGCTGACTCCAATTTGAATTGTGCAGTAAAGCGGGAATAAAGCACTGACTCTGCTTGCTTATATACACAGGCGATGCTTTTGATTCTTAAACTATTTAGAATTTTTTTAAAAACAGCTTTCCTTCAATGTATCAGTGTCAAAGAGCAGCACTTGTCCTGTATTTTGCAGAGCCTGTGGTGTTTAACTGTTCAACTAATTCAAATTTCCAATTTCATTTGCAATCTGAGATGCTGATGGAGCGGAGCTGGAAGGAGCAGGGGCTTCAGTGAGGGCTGAGAGGAGGGAGGGAGAAGGGAAGGAGGAAGAGGACCAGCGGCAACGGGAGCAGCAGTAAAACTGCTGGCCTTTAGAATAAGAGTTGAAGTTTTCATTGCATATAGCAAGTACAGCGTGTCAATTTTGATGACTGGTTAATCTCAAGAATCAAGTAAAAGTCTCAGTTTCCAGCCTCTTAAATATGAGGGTTTCCTTTGTTAGTCTGTATTTTTATGCCTCAGAGCTGGCGACGGCTGTGGCCAGAGGCATTATGTTTTATGGGTTCCCCATACATATGTCCATTAGTGGTGTATCAGTGCACAAAATTCATGGTTCGGTTCAATACGGTACAGTGTTGCCAGAGAAATTTCCTTGATTTCTAAATATCTGCATTTATTAAACCTGGAGAGCCTGCTGCGGATATGGGTACGGCCTGGCGCGAGATTTACACCTTCTCCCCCGGATTTTCAAGGGCCAGCGAGAGCTCACCGGACGCCGCAGGAACCGCGACACTTTCCAGGGCACGGGCACATAAAGTATGTCCGTTTTTACTTTGGACAATGCTAGATTAATGTGTGTACAGGAAGCTGCAGCAACTTGACTTTTCATCTCCCATTCAGTGGTGAGCTAATGTTTCCGTTACCGTCAGGCAGCTTTGTGTATCCCTTTACATCCAGCCGCTGTTGCTCTGACAACAGATCCGGACATTTGGTTCTCTATTTGGGCTTTTGTTTTCTTGTGCATAACAAGAATTACGTTCTGGCTGTAACAGGCTCTTGAAGGAGTAATGTAACGGGGCTCAAAAACATTAAGCATGTTCGTAAAGCCTGCCTTTTCCATTTCAGAGTAGGGTCTCATATCTGCGGCATAAATGTATCCGTCTACGTGGGTATAGCTTTATCCCTGTTTGAATCATTAGTGAATAGCTTACTAAACACTGCGGGGATAGTTTGGAGCAAGTTTGCTGCTCTTGGTTTTCCTGGTGAGCTAGTTTTACGTAGCGTGCCTCAACAGAGTTGAATGTTTTTCTCCCGTGGTGGGACACCACGTTTCCTGTTACGTCGTGTGGGTTGCCATGTTGAGCGCAGTGGCTCCACCAAAAACATTATATTTCACACGATTTAAGCTGTATTTATTTTACAAATGCAATAGTTTTATTCCAACAAATTGTTCGGTTTGTCATGCGCACCGAACCGAAAGCCGCGTACCGAACCGTTCGATACAAATACCTGTGCTACACGTATTTTACACCCCTAATGTCCATACGTCACATTCTCATAGACGCGATATCTCAGGGACTCCTGAAAGGGAATTTCTTCAAGTTTGGCACAATTATCACTTGGACTCAGACATAAACTTGAGAGTGATTTTGGGTTCAGTCTCTCATTCAAGGACACTTCGACATCCCGACAGCAGGCGCTGGGGATCGAACCACCAAAAAAAGCTATCGCCAGTCCAAGGATGAACTACTTATATAATTTATTACACATGCATGATGAGATGAATAGTGAAGGCCTTGGCAATAGGGCTCCATCTGGACATGATATTATTAAAGAGGGTAATGAAAATTCCCGCCGAAGTCCAGACACTGGTGGTGGTAGTGGAGGGAGTTGCTGAAGATCTGATGATGGGATGAGGAGCAGAGATTTGCAAATAAACAAGAGTGAAAAGAGAGTATTCCTGACTAAAATTCTACCAAACTTCATTAGATATTTGTGGTCAAAGGATAAATGATGAAGTGATGACATTTTGGACAGACGTGGATGTAATGTGCAACTTGACTGATTGGTGGAGGCATCCAAACACATGCAGAATTTCTACTTATTATTGCAAACTAAAATATTTCAGGTTTTGGACCGTTAAGTTAAGATGTCACCTTGGGCTTGTAATTCAAAATAATAATGAACGGATAATGAAAATAGTCAATAGCTTCAGCTTTAAACTCAAGCTTCTCTCACTAAATACACAGATATTGCGGTCCTCTTGGCATAGCTAAAGGAGTTCTAATGTGATTCCAGCATCTTACAAAACTTTTTCTAATGGCATGAGTTTCTGTTTGGAGAAGCCTGAGACAATCCTACCATAGGGTCTTTTTGTTGCCAACACTAAACAAAATCATTAATCTCCAAATCCTTAACAACGAAACTTGACGGATAATGCAATTTACAACAATTGGGGGCTTACTAGGCTCTACTCACCATTTCCAATATGTTAACCGCTCCACTATGTTCACCATCAAGTCTCTAGCTGTGTCTGTTTGCTGTTTGCTGCTGAGCAACCTGAAACTAGTTTGTTCCCTATGGCACATGGGAAGGGTGCTCCTGATTGATTAAATTGCATGACGGCATCAGCGTTTTACCCTTTTTACTCAAAATCTGACGCAGGTTGTGGTTGGAAATTACCACTTACTCGCCCCAATGGGTGGGAGGTGGTTGATCATTCAGGAGTGCCCATTTAAAAGAGGATTTGTTCCCCATTAAACTGTGAGGAAGTGACTTGGAAATGCTGTTTGGGCCATTGTATTTCAGTCTCTCAGCTGGAATGAGACAAACCTACGTCATATCCTATCACTGCTTCTGATGTCATTGTTTGTTGGGAGGTCCGGTTGGACCAGGTGGGACTGGCTGCATGCTCTTTACTGGGATGGAGGATATGTCACTGGAGATAAGCTAGGCCACAGTGGAGTATGTCTCTGAATAAGAGCCCACAAGCAGGCACAGCTAGTTCTGCCGGCATCAGGATGCCTCTCAGATCTGCTGCTGTCTTTATGATTCCAGGCTAGTCCTCAAAAAGCTGCAGGCCTTTGCAGAGAGGGAGAAAGACTCTGCCGTAGGGTTCATAGCCGCGGTAGGACAGTGAAAGCAGCAATCGCGGGGCTCCACATTCCTCATCATCATCAGCCTCCCGTGCTCCCAACAAGGAGGAGGAAGACCCAGGAAGAGAACCCGCTACGGAAAACACCCAGGAAGTCGCAGGAGGAGATGTCTAGCTTATATGTCAGTTGGGTATCCTGATGGGTACCATGAAAGCACCATGAAGGCCTTCAGTCGTTGCCAAATTTCCTCCGGAAGCCAGGGAGCACAGGATTAGCAAGCGTCCTGCTGGGTAAGCGTTAGCCCGGCACGGACAGGGATCGAGGCAGCTTTTGCAGCTCGGATCATTGGTCTGTCGGATTCAACCAATCTGGCAGCGGGTACACAGACATCCACTTATGTCGTAGTCCCTGCTACAGTAGGTGTCTCCAGGACCAAGTTTCGCCATGATGACAAACACCCAGAATCACAAGGGGAAAACAACACCAGCCACATGTTGTGATAGCCGGTCAGGGAGTACCTTAAGTTAAGGGATAAAATACTTGAACATGGATGCTGCAGTATTGTCCTAAAAATATTTGAAAAAACTATTTTCCTGTTTTTTACTGAAGAGTGGTCAAGCAACAATACCCATCTCACAGTTTAATATAATGGACACAAGACAGTATGCTCATAAAACAGTGTGTGTTGTCAGTGTCTGTGTAGACAGCAGCACTCCACAGATTCTCTGTGACAAAATGAAGCACTTGGAAAAGCAGCATGTCTCTTAAAAAGAGAGGAAATGTTTGTGCAGCAGGAGGCAGCAGCAACTTAAACAAAGAGCACAGCACACAAAAGAGCCTGTGACATTAATCACCTGCAGTGAGATAAAACCATGATATCAGTAATCACCTGCTGGTCGCTCCGCAGCGAGTGAACTTTATTTTATTGTGCTCACTTATTCAATTATAATAACACAGCCTATGTATTTTAATAAAACTTAATCTGCTGTAATCACCATGGGAAATATATGACCAGACTTCAGGTCGTTAGTCATAGCCGTGAATATATCGGCATGCTCCCATGTTATGAAATCAAGGACCCTGTTTATTACTCAATTACACCAAACTATCACAGGGTGACATGATGCCGCATTCCAGTTCTAGCCAGTTAAGCCACAGTTAGCAATACAGTTGATAACAACCAGGTGGTAACCTCAGGTCTCGCTGAGTGAAAACATGATGTTCATTTAGTAAATTATGGTCCATTTAGAGACAAATAGATCATAAAGCTCTGAAGCCCGCCCTGAAGCCCGCCCTGAAGCATACTGTGATTGACAGGTCACTGCTGTTACCAGAACTGTATCCGGCATCACTACGTGACTCATTCGCATTCCAAATATGGTCACTTCCATTCACCAAGGCTTCAACAGTCAACAAACCAATGGGTGACGTCACGATGACTACGTCACCTTCTTATATACAGTCTATGATAACCATTACACGTTATTGTGCAAGTACAATCATAGTAGCAACATGTCCACAGATGGACAGAACTGTGTGTATGCCTGATTTATTATATAACTAAGAAATGCTAATAAACAGGATATTACTACAGCTTTTACTTCTGTTATTGCGTGGAACAGCCATCTTGGATTATGAGGTTAGGGTTCTCAGAAATTCCAGTACAAGTGGAACGCACCATGAGTTGGCTTTGCAAGTAGGGGTTTGGGATTTGTGTACTCTGCAATACCAAGCTTGGTATCAATGTACCACACACTAAGCTTCACCAGAAAGCTGAATGTTTAGCAGCAAAATACCTCATTTGATCTGGATAGTTTGTGTCCTTATCAGTGGGTGTCCTGTATCTGACTGGAGCAGCATAAAGCTATAGTCAGGTTTTCCATTGCTATTCTTGATTTATGTGGATTTAAAGTGAGAGACAGCAGACCAGTTGGCAGGAGAAAAATGGCCACCATTTAGAATTTCTACGGTGAGATTCCTGTAGATGGTGAAACAAACATCTTTGGAAATATTTTGTAAATCCCTTGCAAGTGAGACATCTGTGGGGCTTTTGTGGATTGCCAGTCAAGAGTCTATAAAATATTGGGGTTCAGCACTATAAGACGTAAGTATATATGTCATATTATTTTGTCAAAGAAGAAAGAGAGGTGGCCTCTGACCGTTTCCAAGTGAACCCTTGTTCGGTTTGATTGCATTGAGAACGTAATCTGGTGATATCGGCTGTGAAAAGAAGCTTTCGGCTGGTTGTCCACATTTGGCGGGGTTTCAAAAATATTTTGAAAAAATGACTGCATAACAAGCTGTCATTTTATGGTCAAAAACACAAAATTCATTACTCTTTCTAGCGTCCACTCAGTAATGTGATTTTAGTTGAGTTGAGATAAGTTGTAGTCAATCAATAATGGAGGACAGGTCATCATCATTGACATGAGAACTTGTGTATGGGTGTCTGTAATGGTTTTGCGGATTTATATTGGTTCTGGAAAGGTTATGATTTGGGCTGTTTGTTAAGTTGTGATGGGGCTGAAAGCTGCCAACCTGATCTGGCACCACCATCTGCGTGGGCATTTGTTGAGATGGATACAGGTTAACATGACTGGGATAGCGGCCAAAGAGAACATACAGAATATTCTTGAATAAAGTCTGCAAAAATAGTGATGCTAATAAAGTCATTTGAGATAAACACAGTAGATCAGTGATGAGTCAAAGTGGAAAACGCTCCCTCTGTAATTTTTTTAATTGGTCTGCTTTTATTTGTGCGGTCTGAAAAAGGATAAGACTTAATAGGAAGCAAACCCAAAAGTATCAATTTCCCTGGGAATCGGACTAGCCAAACGGACTATGGCTTGTGATAGCTTCCTGCGACTTGGAGGACTCAGAAATAGATCATACAACCTCACTGACAGGTACAATGACAACGTGAGGGAGTCCCAGTGCTGGCTTATACAAATCAAGCGGGCGCGCACAGGAAACTCAGGGGACATCCTCCAGGCTAAAGACAGGAGCCCACAGGAAGCACTGCTCAGACAAGACAGAGCCAAATGGCAAAGGACCACATGTCTTTCCGTTTCTGCCCAACAGACATCACATGTTCATCAAAAAAGAATTGCATCACGTCATCGCAATGGAAACATCATTATGAACATGTGAACTATGAACTGCAAATTCAATTTAATATTGAGGTGCAAATTCTGCGATATTGGAGTCAAATTGCATTTGTCCTTGCGATGCCATAATAATGCAGAATTGATTCGCAAAATATAGGATAAGAGAATGGAAATAAATGCGAGAATTCACTGCACCTGATTTACTGATCAGCGTAGAATGACGACTGTGTCTGAAAAGTAACATCTGGGCAAAGCAGATGTAAAATCTGCAGCCCTGTTTTAGTGGACACACACACACACACACACACACAGGGAGAGAGAGACTATAAAAAACAGGGAGGAACCAGACATAACGAGAGAGAGAAACACAAATTAAAAGATGCATTAAAAGTTACTTTACCGAAACAATCCGCTAAGTTATTTTCAAATGACTTTACCTCCTCCGTCTCCTGCAGTGGCCTCCCGTTTATTTTTTCCCGACAGCAGCTACAGTCATGTGCAATATGATTTAAGCAGCCAGTAATCTGGTAGGCTGTAAAAAAAATTATCTGTATATAAAAACAATCCAGTGAATTTAAAAGTTTTATGAAGAGCATTTAATTACTGATATTTTAGTTATCAGCAAAAAAATATTTTCTTTTGCACAACTATTTTACTCTAAATGGATTATAATTTACTAAATGAACATCATGCTGTATTGAAGAAGACTTGAAACTAGAGATTGAGTCAATAAACTCAACTTTACTGAGGGAATAAATCAAAAGAGAAGTAGAGTAATTTTCTCATAGACACCTGCTGGTCAGTAGAGAGAATGCAAGGTCGAAGACACCTCCGCATTGGCTTCACTTCACAATTACACCTGTCAGAAGGCTTAAAGTTGCCAGAGGAAAGGACAGTGTGTCGGAGTTGCTCCACCATTATAGGGGACGTTAATGGAACTACATCCAACATGCTTAACACACATTCAAACAGACAGCATCAACCAGATGTGCTGATCACGGTGATGTGGAAGGAACTTAGCGGAGCCCAACCCCTCTCTAAAGCAGCCTTTAGATGCAAAGGCAGAGTGGGAAAGGCCAGCAAGGCCTTCTCTGCTGGCCTAAACATCATCAGAATATTAATTATATATTTTTTCCACAAATATGTATTAAATTATTCCCCATAGTCTATTCTCTTAATTTCATAGCTTTTCTCTTGGTTGCGCTGCTTCCAGCCTCAGGTCGAGATCGAAGGGCTGGCCTTTATGTTAGAGCTTTTATCCAATCATATTTCAGCCATCATGTGTTGCTAGGATCCAAGAAATCTGCCCTTGGGCCTTCAGAATCAACAGTGCGGGTGCCTGTAGCTTAAAGTGAACGGAATCGAAACTGTGGTGTTAACCAATCAGATTTCGAGTTGGCGACACCGCGGCCAGCTAGCAGGCGTACAATAACGTCAGCACGTGCACGTCTTTTGATTGGATGCGCACTAGTGAGAGGCGGAGCTACGCAGAGCTAGCAGAGTGAACCTGTGGCGACATGAACGAGCTAATTTGTGTAGATCTATAAGCGGTTTTTTTTCAACCCAAAATGGCTGATGGAGGAGAAGAGATGGATTTGGTCGCAGATATACTTACAACGCCATTTTCAAGATGAACTGTTCAAGAAAAGCTAGACATTGTGAGAAGGGGTCGGCCAACCCTGATGCTAGCGAGGATGCTAGGATGGATTTTGTGTTCAAATAAGCAGGTGTTTTCTGGAATAATCAGTCGTTTTGGTGAGTTCAAAGCATTTTTTTTTATTTATTTTTTTATTAAATAAAATATATAGACAAATATATAAAAAATAAATGCTTGATGCTTCTGCAAGAGATGATGTGTGACACTGGCTCAGCTGTGCCTGCAGGGAAAGGACTCAAGGAGACTTGTTGAGTTGTTTTGGTTTAACCTATATCAAAGTTTCACCACTGTCGCAAATATATTCTCAAGAACAACTGCAAATTATTTCTTTGTTTTCTTTTATTTTCAGTGAATAGTTTGTGTCTTTATCATCACGTTTCTTAAATGAAACAATGCGCTGTTTAGTGAACACACTTGTTAAAGCTCACATACTGTTGGTGTTAATAAAACTTCTTAGACTAATCCCTTAAAAGCGCCTTTTATTTTAACGTTTTGACAGTATCCAAGAGACCTTAAAGCTGGTAGTTTAACACTCTTAATTGTAAATGCGGATTTATTGATTTTAAATGCTTCGGAAATATTAATATAACTCTGTTGTACTCGACTATGTTAAGGTGATGCAACGCCCAGTTATAATGCGTTTCTGTCTAAATGTATAGTTTCTAGAGCCATGGCGTCATAATGGTGGTATTAAGAGGTGGATTAATTCAGGTAGGACTGTGTAGGACATCACTGAAGGCCTAGGTGTGAAATGCACGGCCCGCTACTGGAAAAAAACATTACAGAAGTAACAGCATTTATGTTGGGATATAGCCAAGGTGGCTGAGACACTCCAAATGCATACGTATTATTCTTATGCCTCTTTGCCGGCAACAGCTGTGGTCAGAGGCACTATGTTTATGGGTTCTTCTGCTTGGTCCATTCTCGTGAACATGGTATCTCAGGAACTACTTGAGCAGATTTCTTAAAATATTGCACGAACTTTCACCTTGCCTCGAGGACAAACTGATTTGAATTTGAAGGTCAAAGGTCACTGTGACCTCACGTCCGTCCCACTCTTGTGATATCTCGGAAAGGTCTTCAGCAAATTTAATAAAATTTGACATAAATGTCCGCTAAAGGATGACCTGATTTAAATTTTGTTTGTCAAAGATCAATTTGGCTCTTCTTTTTCATTTTCATGTTAAGGCCCCCCAAAAGGCCTGTGCTCCTCCACCTGTCATCAGTTTGTGACAGCTAAGTTAATATCCTCCATTGTTCCACTAAAGCCATGTCACACTTATCTTTCAGTTTGACTTTTATTTCTAGTCATGCTAACTTTGCACCTGCCAGCTCTGTTGTCCAGATTTCGACTCTGGCAAAAACAATGAATACTGTGAAATAAGCTACTAAAGCTTTCCGAATACATGAAATATTACAGAAATAATATCAAACTCTCTCTGAACCAAACCGAACGCAATCACCTAAATTAGACCCCTAAGTTAGCTATAGTAGCTAACTGATTTAGGATCTACTCCCGCAGAAACTTCCAGGCTGCGAAGGATATTTAGGAAATTAGTCGACATTCTAAAGCAGTGGATTCCAGGTCAGATTCCCTGAGCAGCAGTTGAACACAGAATGTCTTAGATATGGTCTGGTACACACCCAGAAGAGAGAGAGCTATTAATAATAGAGAGCACATTAGAGCGTATGGCCCCTATTATCTCTCTGGACAGTCTTGTGGGGAAAATGTCAAGGGGACTGAATGAGGGTCTCATACGCAGCTCAATATTCATAAGTGCATGAAGAGATATTAGCTGAAAACTATTCAACACATTTAGACAGAACTCAGGTGCAACAGAAGTCCAGTGCAGAGACAGGAGGTGTGATGTCAGGCCTGGTCAATTTTATTGACAAAGCCGTATTATTATTATTTTTTTACATTAGTAGCAGAGGGGGCTGCACAGTGGTGTAGTGGTTAGCACTGTTGCCTCACAGCAAGAGGGGCCTGGGTTCAATTCCCGGGACAACCTTCTGTGAGGAGTTTGCATGTTCTCCCCGTGTCAGCGTGGGTTCTCTCCGGGTTCTCCGGCTTCCTCCCACAGTCCAAAGACATGCAGCTTAGGTGCATTGAAGACTCTAAATTGCCCGTAGGTGTGGATGTGAGTGTGAGTGGTTGTCTGTCTATATATGTCAGCTCTGCGACAGACTGGCGACCTGTCCAGGGTGTACCCTGCCTTCGCCCATTGACAGCTGGGATCGGCTCCAGCACCCCTGCGACCCTTAACTGGATAAGCAGGTTACGGAAAATGGATGGATGGATGGATAGTAGCAGAGGAAGTATTTGCGACCTTCAGTTTACTTGTATTCTCTTTTAAAAAATATATACACATCAAAATCATACATTAACTCCCCCCCAAAAATAATCTAACATGTTTAAAGTATTATTTATATAAGAACTAATGTTATTATGTACAAGAGATAGAGGATAGCATAGAATATGTCTATTTACATACAATGATCCATAGATAACTACTTATACATAGATCGACACACAAATACAGACAAACATAAATAAAACGTAAATGTACTTAAAACAACACATATAAAACAAGAAACTAGTTCAGCTCTCAACCAGGCTATTCCCACAGATGTCTTGTGTGATTGAGTGAATACAACCCACGATTGGCTAACTCCCCCCGTCTCGTCCTTTGATCCCCGACACCCCCAGTCCATGTTGATGTGTACTTCGGCAAGACACCAAAAATTGCTCCCGTAGGTTGTGCCTGCGTTGTATGAATGCTGCGTACCACAGACATTACTGATGGGGAGGTGGCACCTTGCATGGTAGCCCCTGCTATCAGTGTATGAATGGTTGATTGACATGTAGTGTTGAAGGGCTTTGAGTAGTCGGAAGACTAGGAAAGTGATATACAAGTATAAGTCCATTTAGCATTTACTAATGGACTGTTCAATTCAATTCAATTCAGTTTATTTTGTATAGACCAGAATCACAAATTACAAATTTGCCTCAGAGGGCTTTACAATCTGTGCACATGCGACATCCTCTGTCCTTCCCTCACATCGGCACAGGAAAAACTCCCCTAAAAAACCCTTTAACAGGGAGAAAAAAGGAAGAAACCTATGGGAGAACGACAGAGGAGGGATCCTTCTCCCAGGATGGACAGAATGCAATAGATGTCATGTGTACAGAATGAGCAGCATAACAGTTCTTAGATACAACACATTCAATGTATATGACATAAATGATTCATATAATAAGACTACTTATAATAACAGCAGCAATTATTACAGTAGAATTATAGCCATGAAAATAGGGATAGTAATGTGACCAATAATAATAATCGAAGTAGCAGTGGGTGTCAGTCGGCTCACAGCAGGAGGCACGACTACGGTCCAGGTACCACAACGATTCATGGAAACCTGCAGAACGAGAAAGCAAAAGGGCTTCAGGGTGGAAGTAAAGCTAAAATGCTTAATGGTACAGGTAATAGTAATAGTAATGTGACTAGTAATAATAATAATGGTGGTAGCAGTCGGTGTCAGCAGGGCCGTAGCAGGATGCACATCCACGGTCCAGGTACAGCCACGATTTATAGAAGCCTGGGAAGCGAGAAAGCACAAAGACTCCAGGGTAGAAGCAAGTCAATAAGCGTAATAGTACAGGCAATAATAATAGTAATGTGACTAATAATGATAGTGGTAGTAGTAGTGGGTGTCAGCAGGGCCTCAGTAGGTGGCACGATGACAGTCCAAATATAACCCCGATTCCTGGGAACCTGCGAGGCGAGAAAGCACAAGAACTCCGGGGAATAAGCAAAA
Organism: Anoplopoma fimbria; assembly: GCF_027596085.1. Lineage (NCBI taxonomy): Eukaryota > Metazoa > Chordata > Actinopteri > Perciformes > Anoplopomatidae > Anoplopoma > Anoplopoma fimbria. Next base: position 11,639,650 of record NC_072469.1, read on the forward strand.
TCAGTAATGTGCATAAATAGGAGATTAATACATAAAGAAGACTGTAAGACTGTAAGGTGTCATAAAACACACTTCATTCAAATAAAAGGACAACCGGTGATGAATGCAGGGAATCCGTTCGAAGTTGTTGTATACAGGTCATACAATCTTGCCAAAAACAAAATGGAACCCACAAAGCTGTTGGCCCACTTGGCAGCGGTTCAGTTGCGGCGAGGTTCAGCAGTGCGTGAATGAGTAGTTCCGTTAGATGTATAGTAAGCCAAACGCACCGTCAATAACAATAAAAGTGAGTTGTTACAGTGTGTGTACTGGTAGTTTCGTTAGATGTTAGCAGTTAGCCAAACACACCATCAAAAACAATTAAAGTGGGCTGCAGAGGAGCACACGAGAAGTTACGCAGGAGTTTGTGTATGAAAGTTCTGTTAGCTGTTAGAAAAACACACCACAAACTGTTATCCCCCCACTGTGTCTCTGGGCGCAGAGCAAAGACTGGGAGTCGGCGATGCACTCAGCTGTGTTGTCATTGGCGGTGCCTACCTGGCGGATGATTAGGAGATAGTGAGTGAGCAATAAGGAGGCAGTCAGTGGCCTAATAAAACAGGTAATACAAGTTTGTTTCAGCAGTGTGAGTCACCGCGACCACAAAGTCCTTGAGCATGCAGCCATAACAGGGCACCCAAATTAAAATGCAGTTATCTGAGGCAGAATTCAATTAGTCGTAGACAGATTCAGAGGTGCACATTCACTCACTCACATGCTAAAGATTGCATGATCTTCCTGGCAGAGATAATTATTATATCTCAATGTTTCAAATGAGAAAACAACAGTAAATCATTCATACATTCAATTGTATTAAGTCAGTACTGCACCGCATTTTGTGGTTACTTATCATTGGTAACCATCTACCGAGAATCAGTGATATTAGTGACGGGTGGGGCCTGCGCAGAGCCCAAAGATATTTAAAGATACTACACACCCAACCCCCAAATAACCTTGAACCTCATGGTCCCTATGCAGAAGATGGTTTCCATTGTTAGATATCATCTAGGTATGGCATCAGTGTCCCTCCATCTACTAATGAAACACACCTCCAGACAATGATCTACAAATAAATTATCGGCACATCCCTTATTGCAGTTGTAGGCTGTAGATACAGCTAATGGCTATATACACATCACATGTAACTCGAGAAAACAAACAGCTGTCATAAATACTGGCAGAAAAATAGACACCTCTGTAAATATGAATTCAATCTAATTGGTAAACAAGTTACTCAAAAAACAGAGCAATTGAAAAGGTGAACACTTATGAAGTCATGTTTTTGGTTAGCTTTGTTGGTTTGTTTGTCAGCAGGATAATGGAAAAACCACTACCTTGGTGAAACTTGGTGGAATGATATAGCATGCTTAAATTGATCAAGTGGGATCAATATTTTTTTTCCTGGCTAACTGGCTAAATATTTAGCAAAGATGTAAATGTCTACAGCCCTAGGCCCTCACCTGGCCCTTCTTCCTGCACCAAGAGCAGCTTAGGCATGCCCCTGTTTGGGCATATCAAGATGTTTTCAAGTCCTCCAATACATTAATACTTTCCAATATTATGGAAACTCCTTTCAATGTGGAATGAAACACACTGGATTGGGTAGAGTTTAATGCAATTATAGATAGACTAAACCAAAAAATACATCAAACCAAGGGCTGGTCCATTGAGTAGCACTGCCAATTCTATATATATATATATATATATATATATATATATATATATATATATATATATATATATATATATATATATATATATATGGTTCTATTCATATATATATATATATGATATCAATATGTATATATATTTTATTTATTAACCTTTTATTTATTAACCTGGTTCTGGTTCAGATGAAAACATGAGCTCACGCTGTACCTGGTGTCTATCTATGCCTTACACAATGGCCCTGCCAAATCTAATAAGTTTATGCTCTGGTATAAAACACACATGCACTCCAGAACATTTTAAGCATTCCATTCTTGTTACATTTAGCTTTCTTGTCGTATTTTCTATTTATATATTCCACAACATTGAAAACATGATTTGAAGATTCGTAGAACTAGGAAGGTTCCACTGGCTTATAAATGATTGATTTCAAATTTAGGATGACATATTTTGTACATTAGATGATTGCTTCTAACCTCTTGTCATACCAGTTTTAAAAACACTCGAATTCATGTCAACATTGCCAATTATGGCTCGGAGGAAAAGGTGATATCTCTGATCTGATCAGTTTATTCTCCTTGATAATAATTATGTGATAGTGACTGGAGCTAAGAAACATGTTGCCAAAGTAAAACCGTTGACTCCTCTACAGCAGTGTTTCAGTATGAACAGCCTACAGTGTGACCATGTCAAACCAACCACACAAGTGCAGAGCATTTAGTATAAGATAAGAGTACTACATCAACCACATAGCTGATGCTACAGACTACATTACATTACATTTTAGAACCTTGAATCCCAATCTTCTATTATATTTTCTGCCATGCTTGAGATATCACACTCAAGTCCCTAAGTGAGTTACATCAGTCTGATGCACGAAGTCAACTTCTCTGTTCCTGTCAACAGTTTGGTTGTTCTATGAGGAGGTCGCTTCATGCCAGGGATGAATAGAAGAAATGACCACACTGAATAAACCTTTCGATGTATATATAAGCATTTGAGTATGGTGTTAAGGTACATGTGAAAAACTCAAGACCTGTCCTTTATAGCTGCAGTAGTTACGGTAGCAGCAATACTACTACAGTTACTACTCTAGAACTAATAGACACATTAGCAGTACTAATAGGAGTAGCAGTACTTTGCCATGGGCATTTTTGTTTTACTGCTTTTTTTTAAGCCTTGAATGATCTGTCTGCTTTTGCTGGTATGGTAACTATTATAACTTTTTCATGTATTTTATCTCGTTTATGTCTAAAGTTCTGGGTCTTCATTCTTTTTATCATGTTTTTTTATTGTAAAGCACTTTGTAACTTTGTTACTTAAAGGTGCTATATAAATCATGTTATTATTATTACTAGTTACACCAGCAGTGGTATACTGATGGTGGCACTAGATAAAGGAGTAGTATTGGTAGCAGCAGCAGTTGTAGTATTAGTGGCAGATGCAGCAGGAATAAGGTAGCAGTAAAAGCACCAGTAGATGTGGTAGAAGTAGTAGCCGCAGTAGCACTGGTAGAAAATAGTGGAAGTAGTTGTTCTAATAGTGTCAGAGGGAACTGAAGTAACAGGGAATAGCTGAAGCTGTTTTAGTAGTAGTACCAGCAGTCGTATTAATAGTAGTGGAAATAGTTACAGCAGTCTGTTAGTAGCAGTTTACTATCAGTGGCAGAAGCAGTAGAAGTAAGAGTTAAGGCAGTAGTAGTGGTTGTAGTTGTATCAGCAGTCTGGTTGTAGTAATTGCAGCAGTAATAATAATAGTATGTTGAGATAGTTACAGCAATAGTACTTGTAGTAGTTGTATCAGCAGTCTGTTATTTATTAGTGGTACAGTAGAAGTAGTAAAATAAGGAGTAAAGGCAGTAGCACTGGCAGTAGCAGTGACAGCAGATGTAGTATTAGGAACAACAGCAGGAATTTTAGTGGTAGTACCAGCTGCCGTAGTAAAAGGTGTATAAGTAGTAGTGCTAGTAGTCAGAGCAGTAGTAGTGATACTCAGTAGCAGTGACAGTGATAGAGGCAGCAGCAGCAGTATTAGTAGTCGATCAGTATACAAATATTGGTATGAGCGCTGAAAAGACGCTATCAGTGGAAAGCCTGTGTGATTGTGTCACCTTCACAGACATGCAGGATTTTCAGAGAGAACAAGACAAACACAGAGGAGCGAGCAAAGAGAGGAAGAGGAGAGAGAGAGGAAGAGGAGAGAGAGGAAGAGGAGAGGGAGAGAGGAAGAGCTGGTGGTGTTAAAAGATGTTCGTTCATTGGAGCAGATGCCGTGCCTTGCTGCCGCTGGCCAGTACAGACGAGGCAAACCAATACTGCGACTAGTCACACTCACTCTCTCTCACACACACACACACACACACACACACACACACACACACACACACACACACACACACACACACACTCCTCCTTCTTATGTAAATAGTAGATTGTGCACTGATGTGAGAGAGGGAGACGGATGGAACCACATGATGTTGCAGAGAGCATACAGCGAGCCTTTTCAAAAGGCCTTCTTCAAAAACAGTGAGGGGGAGAAAAAAAACCTGCAGCGTGTCAGCTGAGGAGAATGACCACACTGCCCTCTAGTGCTGCATTAAGGTACAACACTGCAGATGATTTAACCCCCCCACCACTTCAACAAGATAACGTGGTTTCTCTGAACGACACTTTTGTTTTAGTCTCCCTTGTTTCTTTCACTCTCCCTAGTCTTATCTTCTAAAGGTTTCAAAGTATGACATATTGAAAGGGACGGTTCTATTGTTGGTCAAGGCTTTATTTTAATGATATACATATATCATTAAAATCTTTATCATAAAATGATTGGATGGTGGGCCATATACTGAAAATTACAAGGAGTGAGGGGGCCAAAACAATAGTGAATGTTGAGTTATACTTTTATATATTTTATTGGTTTCCCCACATATTACAAAAAGTATTTTTCTATCTACTGCTCTTAAATTTTAATTCATTCCGTATATTTTAAACTGTAATACAGTTCTTGGCCTACATGCCCACTTAAGATATGCTACTGTTATGTGTAAATCTGTTAAGACGTAAAGTTACAAACATGCAGAAATTGTTCCGTATACCGATATTGGTTTCTGTTCATGGCCTAACGGCCCACTTAAAAGATTGCAATGCAAAAGATGTGATTCTATAAGTCTAATGTTAAGATGTAACAAACAGAAGAGGCAGAAATGGCTTTCATTAAATGTAGTCGACATCTAGTTTTTAAACTCGGATGTGCAATACAGTGTTATTTAATAGAAACATGCTCAAGCCATATTGTAGTTTATTTTTTATAAATTAACTGTTGACAACTTGCTTGAGTTTGGCCTGCCCAGGTTTAAATTATGTTATTCAATTTATTTATTTATTTTAGAGATATGTTGCTATGAAGGTAAAAAACTACAGAAATTGTATATACTATACAGGTAGAACACCAAAATAAAGTGTTCAGTTGGGTTGAGATGTGGTGACTATGCCATTGCATATGATTTACATTTTTTTATAATCATCAAACATGATGATACTTAAAAAAGCATCTGCCTTCATCATGTTTCTCCATTCTCACATTCAGCTTTTCTCTTTTTTTGTCTCCATCTGACTTCATCAAACTAGGCTCTCTAACCCTAATATGGTTTAATTTCCCAAACATAGCTACAAGCATGGATGAGATTGATACAGCAGGTCAAATCCCCTTAGAGAAATAACGACTCTTAACATACGTATTTGATCAATATGAACTGCTCCTAACGACCGCTACTGCAACCTCTGTGTCAAATGGAAATGATGTCGGAGGGGAGATACAGCAGTTGTTACTGAAGTGTGAAGTGTGAAGTCTGAAATGGATCCAGCTTCCCAGCACCAAATATTGGACACATTTAGCAACTACCTGGTGAACAAAGCAGAGTTTAGCAGCTGAAGACACGGATATCTTTCTCAGGAGACCAAACCAGAGCTTTATGGAGAGGGATTATTGGACTTCAATTTATCCGGTGGACACAAACACAACTCCTAATCAATGCTATGTCTTTCTGTGTCCGCTGGATGTCTCATGAGCACCTGTGTGTTATGACCTTTATAGAGTTGTTTTACTCCGTTCTGTATTTATTTAAATTCAACGATATCAACAATGTAAGTAAAAATGTAAGACAAAAATCTGTAATGATCATATAGGTGTACATGAGGACCATCAGTTTGGATTATTCAGAATTAACTTTGTTTCTGAGAAAACATGTTTCATCCACCTTTTAGCAAAAATAACCATGAGCCTCAGCTGTTAACGAAAATAAAACATAGTTGCTTTAATCAACCAGTTGACCCCAAAATGAAGGGTGAACTGATTCAAACATCAGATTGTAAAATATGTTTTCTCATCTGCGTAATCTTAAACTTCCAAGTGATTTAAAGCTAGGCGATTGAATGTTTCCTGCTGAAATGCACCTTGGGAGTCGTGATTACTTTTCACCTGATGTTTACAAAGCTTGAGCCTTTGAGTCTTCATCAGAAATTTTGAATGTTTTTTTGCACAGTTGTTAATCTTTTGTATTCATAATTTAATCTGGAGAGTTTCATGCCACGCTGCAGAAAATATCCAGCTAACATTGTCTTTGAGAAAAATGAAAGAGATTTGACTTCAGAACAGGACACACCCAAAAATGGCTCCTGCCACTTAGCAGCACGGTCTTCTGAAATGTTCCCGTACAACCAAACTGCTTTGTCAAATATGATTTGCTGGAAACTTATTATGTTTATTTTTGGCGTATCACAGATACATTCCTAATCAAAGCCTACATAAGGAAAAGGACAGGGGGAATGGGCAGGTCAACACAGGACAATCACCCAGGAGACAGCTGTTACTATCTGGTGTGTAATCCAAAGGCATTGACTTAATTAAATTTACATCTGTAATTTAAGGGTGCCAAATTCAATATTCAGAGCATTAATAAAGCAGCAAACAACTGTATGTCACATAAGATATAGAGGAGTAATGTCTACCTGAGCAGAGAATGAAGTGTCTCTCCTAAATAAGGTAACAAACATACTTAGTTTGAGCTAAACCCTGATGTTTTACTTAACCATATGTGGTGTTTTTTTCTGTTATCCGGTAGAAAATATGCTTACCTCGACACTTAATAGATAATGAAGTTTAGTTTTATGAGAACTTCATTTTGAAGGAGACAGGGTTGCACTTATGTGGGCCCCAAAAAAAAAAAATCAACCTTTATATTTCTAAGCTACAGTTCATATGCAAAAAAAGTTTTGTTCATGTACGTCACACAATAGCATATTGTTACTATAATATTAGCCTGCACTAAAGTTAAACAGGGATTTTTATTTGAACGCACGCAGCCTTAAGCTTTTCAAAACCCCTAAACATGAATCAAAAGTTTTTGACTTTAAAGCCCACATCCCTTGTCGGTTTTGGGATTTTGCACTATCCCCAGGTGCCTCTAGATTGTTCCACAAACTCTCTGGAGAACTGACTCTCTAATAAGGAGGAGAGACTGCATTTTAATTACTCTCCACAGTGCTTTGCATTACCAGCCCACAGCAGAATATACGTCAATATAGCGTCAATTTAAAGGTAAACAGACTGGGCCACGGCTGCTTTAACTGCAGTCAAATTAATGTCACTGGTGTAATTAAACCTAAACTACACATCAAGGGCCTTCTTCTCCTCAAAGCTGTCTGATGGGGATTTTATTAATTAGGACATAATCATGTTTGACTGTCAATAAGAGCAATTAAAAGTGTCGTACACACCTTTTAATGAGAGTATACGGCATACATCAAACAGCTGTTGTCCCTCACAAATCATTGAACATTGTCAACCTGACATTATCTTACACTCTTATTCAGTGTAGCAAGAAACATATTTATTTATACTGTTCATGTTTAAGCTATAATTCCAGCGGGGCACTAATTATGATTATCTGATGTATACCATAGGAACAGTATTATATGGTTCACATCAGTATTAAAAATATATTTGTCACTTAAAGTTGTCACTTAAAATGTATTTTAAAAGTTTACTATGTCCATCAGTTTATTCAGATCTCAAAATAATTATTCTCAAATCTCAATAAAGATAAATCTTGTTATGGATTTATGGTGTTCAGTTCCTCTTTTGAACACCACCAGTGGTTTGACAAAAATACAAAATGGCTTCACAAACCAACAAACCATCTATGTTTTGACAGCCATAAAGCTCTTATCTGAATCAAACTTAGTACAGAACCTAAAGACACTTGATAAGCACTTTTTGCCAGGAGAGCCTTGACTTTGTTTGGCTATAAAGGAAGTACACAGCTTAGCTAAACTGCTAGGTGAACCAGCCAGGGAGGCTGTGGAGCCGTTTAGAGACTGGAAACAGGGCACACCACAGGGAAAAAAAACACTGGACAGACTCTGCACTCAACTCCACGTCTGCTAGGTGTGAGAGAAGATTTTCAGCCATTAATGAGAAAGCCAGCCAGAGCCGCAACAGAGAGCCAGTCTGCACTTCTGTTTGTCGACTGAAACGGACCGCCTGCGGACACAATTTGATCTAGTGCCGTCCATGAGAACCTGGATCAAAGCAGGACATCTACTGTCCTCTTCTAGGACAACAGGAGGTAACGAGAAGAAGCTTAGCCATGGCCCCTGTGGTCCATTCTTTTTTTGGATAAGGTCAAATATTTTTCCATCTCTAGCCAGTAATCTGAGACTAAATTGTGCATGAGGTGAAAAACTGTACAGCGACACACAAGTGTGCTCAAAACAGGTTCCAGTGTGTGTGTGTGTGTGTGTGGTGAAGAGAGAGAGAGGCAAGTGTGTTCAGGTTTGTGTTGCAGGGCAAAGTTGTTATTGTGTGAGCGTCCTTATTGTTATTGCTGATGTGTGTGCTGTGCAGCGTGTGTATAGTAGGACTTCAGTGTAACACTGGAGCACTATAGGAGGACATGAGGAACCGGAGCTCTCCAAGGTGCTGATTCGGCTGTGGGAGCAGCTACAATAAGGAGCTGTCCAGAGTGCTGTCTTTCTCCCCGCCAACAATAGTGAGAAGATCGAGGCTAAATAAACAAGACTTTTTTTGGTGTTCTTTATTGTTGAATAGAAGCAAAACAAGTAAACGTTCATTACTGACATGAACTCTGTCTGTCTCTCGACCCACACATCACTAATAGTGGTTCCACCGGGGTATGTTGCACACTGGTTATTAGCCTAGTGAACATGTTGGCATTGTATGTTTCTGCAAACCACGGATAAATTGAATTTCAACCTTTTGTTTTTTTTTGTTGTTGTAGGTTACGTGTTATTAAAAGTTAATAAGAATAACAAGTGAGGAAGTACTCTATGGGAATGATGGCAGGCACAGGACTTTCACTCAGGAGATCACTGTTCCTGTCCCATGTGAAAACGTTACGCTTGTTACGTAAGGTTACGGTTGTTGTGTTATTATTTTAGCAGGCGATCTTTCTGTTCGTTCCCCATGTGAAGCAAGAAGTCAACGTGGATTTATTCGCAACAGACTTGCGTACTTCAGTAATGCACTTCGGTAGTTACTTTAACCAATACCTAACCAAGTAGTTCTGTTGCTTAATCCCGACTAAAGTTGTTTCCTGTGAGGAGGGAAGTTTATTTTGAAAAGATCCCATGCATGTAACGAGGGTAAATTGACACGAGTTTCTGACTTGAGTAGCTTTTTCCTAAGATATCACATAAACTGTTTTTTTTTAGGACACGTTGACCCACATGCACACATCTGAACAGCAGGTAAGGTGAGAACAAGTGTTTTTGCTGAAAGATGCAGGTAGGGACAGAGAGCAGCTTCAGAGAGAGGTGGGGGCTTGGCACAGGGAGACCCCATGTAATGAGCTGGCTGGAGGACTTGGCAGACCGGAGAGGTGGGAAAAGCAGGCAGGTAATCCTTAAGACGAGGAGAACAGGTTTTAGGGGAACTGCTGGCAGACAGCAGACCATCTAATAGGTTGGACAAGAAGCCAACAGACCAGCATCCAGAGCTGGCTCACTGACAGACCATGTGTCCAGAGGAGCAATAATCCAGAGGGGACTGAACGGTTGGACCAGGTTCCTGTAGGGACAACTTGATTACTTGATGACAGGCAGGGTGTGCTGATTCCAGATGATTACCAGGTGTGAGAAAGAGAGAGGGAGGCGGAGAGGAACGGGGGGAGGAGAATGGACAGACGAAAACAAAACACACACACACACACACACACACACACACACACACACACTCAACCAAAAAGGGCTGACTAAGACACAATCACACATCCAGCAAGTGGCACAGAGCAGGAACCATGACAACTTTAAAGTTTTAAATCAGGTAGAAGTTTAGACTTTCTCTGATTTAAAAACACGATCTGTCTTCATTTAATGTTACTTTGCAGATAAGGACGTGTAGAAGGATCATTGTCACAAACAAGATAACCTCTCTTATGCAGTCTGACAGTTTATGGATAAGATCTGTCACTGTCCTGTTTTCTCTATGATGTCTGTATTTATGGACTCGGGCATAAAACTATATTAATAATCACAATTTCTTTCCGTAAATCTAATAGTTTTAAAGTATAACATATTACAGCGCAATTTGAAAAAACAAATCATAACACAAGAGCACATATTGCTATTGTTTTTGACACCTGCTTGACTTGCATTTGAATGCTGGCCACACGACAAATTGCCTCTTGGCGGCAGCTTCTAAATGAATGATAATCAGTTATATGCCATGATGAAATTATTAGGACAGTATTTCCGAGTCAACAATATCCGTACCAAAGCTGGACAAAGTGATCAAGGCTCAAGCTCCAGTGGGATTTTGAGAGGAGTTGACCCGTGTTTTTGTCCTTATATCAGTCAAAATCAAACTGAGTCAAGCTGCAGGAGTTGCACGCGTGACTAAGCGGTTACTGGACAGCACCAAATAAGAAATCCTCCATCCCCTCCTCCTCCTCCTCTTCCTTCTCCTCCTCCTCCTCCTCCTCCTCCTCCTCCTCCTCCTCCCTCTCACGTCTCAGTCAGTGGAAAGGCAAATAAGCAGCTGTTTCTCCTTGTTCTCCAATGAATCAACCTTAATGGAGAGGAGCTGACGGAGGGGCCGGGGAAATGAAACCGAGAACTGGAAGTGGGAAGAGGGGGAGGAGGCGATGGTGTTAGTTTGGGGAAGAGAGGGATGGGTGAAGACAGTGAGTGAGTGGAGGGGACTGAGGAGGAATGAAAGGGAATGGGGAATAATGTGAGGGGGCGGGATGACAGGAAGGCGGGGGAGACATCAGGAGACTACGAGCGCAGCCAACCCAGGAAGATGTAATGTTGGTTACTCATTTACATTCATATTGTCATTTTTCTCTCCCCTCCTCTCCTCCCTCCCTCCCCCCCCCCTCCTACACACAAACACGGGCAGAATGTTCACCGAGTCCTTGCACAGAGATCCCACATACAGCAGAATCATTCTTATCAGTGATGTCATACAGGCGCACTAGCAGCTTCGGTCCAGCAGAGGCCACCAGAGAATCAGCCCACTCTCTCCGACCTCTGCAGCAATTGACTACGGTGATGAATATCCCACTGTGCTCGGCGGGTTTCCCAACCTTTTCTCCATGTAACCTCTTAAATTGTGTCAAACTTCATGAGTAATCAGCAGATTCAAGTCATTTTTTTTCCACTTCCTCCATGTGTTCTTGTCCTGATAAGCTCAGTATAATGTCCATTATCACACCATTAGTAATATTAGTACTGCAGGAGTCATGTCAGGTGTTCCCATAGACTGTATATGTAGCTAGACGATGCGTCTCCTATTCCTCCCACTTTACATAAGTGAAGCCACGTATCAGTAACATAGACACACACAGATGTCTAACATAAAGAGTTACAATAGTTTGGTCGTTACATTACACATTGCACCTATAAATCTGTCAGAAGCAGGATCTGATCTCCACCTCTAGGTGGCACTAGAACCTTCTCTAGCACAAAAACAAAGTCAAAGTTTGAAGGTCTCAAAGACGTACAGAAACTTAATGTATTTGTGATGAGGACGTCCAGGTGAGCCATCCATGTGATGAACTGGCTTTCTTGACAACAGGTCCAGGTGTGATAAGCCAACATGTTTGGGAAACACAGAATCATGCGACACTCTGATTTAAATGTTTTAGTGTAACTATTTGGACCTGAATATATTTGATCACACCTGCATGGTTCCACATTGAAGGGACATATTAAGCAGTCTGGATCCTCCCCCAGGATGATTAAATCTCAATCACTTCATTCTGGTGATTTGTTATGCACCGGTTTATGGTGTAAATGTTTTTATTCATGCAAAAAGTCAGGTGACGATTCAAAATATAAAAATATAATGCAATATTATGAAGCAATGCTCTCGGATGTTTTGTTTTTATTTCAAATATCTATTCCCCAATGATCAACCTCAAGAATAACGCTGTAGTATTCTGAGGAAAAACACATTATATTATGAGAATAGAGTAGTAATTAAATGGGAATAAAGTCATTATACCATCATTGAGACGGTCTTACAGGCTCAGAACCTTGTTTTTGACTCTCTAGATGAGACGAAGGGAAGGGAAGTGGCGGTACGCTGCTCTGCATCGGAGCTGGTAAACCAAAACTAACTAAAAGTGCTTCTGATCAGGTGTAAAACTCACCATTGTGTGACTTATTGTCCACACAGATGTAACTTCACCCCTTTGCATTAGATGAATCTCATAGCCGCTTCACAGTGGGAAGGATCCTTTAGTCTGGAAACAGTCTCAAACAGAGCTACTTCCTTCTCCGTTCTCTACACTGGTGTCTCTGAGTGAGAGGGAGGCAGAGACTCTAAGGGAGGCAGCAGTAGCACATATAACGAGGGAAAACTCACCTCTTCAAGAAGTCTCTGAGTGAGAGGGAGGCAGAGACTCAGAGATCCGGTCAGAGGGAAGACCCCCCACTGCAGCCCAAACGCTCTACTAGTCAAAATACCTGGAGGCTGCAGTAGCACATATAACGAGGGATTATTGTCCCTAGCTCTCAGCTGCTGTCAGGTGAGCAACTTGATCTGCATTGTCACTATCTCACTGTATAGACCAATGTGGTACATTATCAACAAGATACTATAAACCTTTGACATTGATTTATCCTTAATAATAATTATTATTATTATCCTTCTGCTGTTCTTCAGTGTGTGTAGTTTTCTCTTACTGTGTGATACTGTGGTGAAATCAGCTCACTTCTTCTCTGTTAAGAATGTTTGCTGTCCGAAATCATTCAGATTATTGTCCAATGAAAACTCGATGGGCATATATCAGGTCATTCTATTGTACACTAGTTAATAAAAGGAAAGAGAAGACATTATTAAACCTGTTTAATCTGGACTCTGAAAAAGGAAGAGTGGTATATCACGTATCCAGTGATGCTGGAAAACCGATTTGTTGCTTTTTTCTGCGTTAACACAGAGAACTGCAGAGACTTGAGTAAATGTATGTAAAGTGCATTCTCTTTGCATTCATTTCCTGTGGAAATGATCTTTACGCAGACAGTCCATCAGACGGAGCCACCGTTTCTACAGAAGCACCGCTCTTAATGTCCCGCTGTGGCTATTCTCTGCTGTTCTCCCTCTCTTCTTGTTTGGAACTACACTAAGAACACTTCACCATGTTCACAGGGTCTGTCCGTCTTATCCCTCTGTGTGTCTTTGTGTCGGCTGTGGGGCGGCTGTGGTGTAGTGGAGAGCAAGGTAGTTCTCCAATCAGAGGGTCGGTGGTTCGATACCCGGCTTCAGCAGTCGATGTGTCCTTGGGCAAGACACTTAACCCCAAGTTGCTCCCGAAGGCTTGCCATCGGTGTGGACTGGATGTTGCATGAATGTTAGTTAGAGTCTGATGGTGGCACCTTGCATGGTAGCCTGTCATCAGTGTGTGAATGGGTGAATGATATGTAATATACTACTGATTGTAAGTCGCTTTGGATAAAAGCGTCTGCTAAATGACTGTAATGTAATGTAATGTAATGTGTCGTCCCACCTATCCATGCTCTTCTGACTCTTTCTTTTTGTTTTTCCATAACTTCTGGTTTCTCTGACGCCTCACCCTTCTTCTTCATCTTCTGAGTCTTATATCACACCACATCTTTGGTTTTACACCTCTCCTTTTTATTTTTCTACCCACTCTTTTCTCCTTGTCTTACTGATAGACACGATGCCCATACGTCAATAAAATGTAGGAAACACAGTCATAAAATACACCCAGCAGGTTAACTATGACTATGTTGCATCTGTTAGTAAGGCAGAGTGTTTTATTTCTCCAATAGACTCGTTACTTTTTCAATTCTAAACAAAAGTTACAGAACAGTGTTGTGCAATGAATAGTGTTGTGCTACAGATTACTGACACAAATATAGCTAATAATGCAACGCTTTATTGACGTGCATATTGATATTTGTGGTCCATTACGTGCAAATGTGGAATTAATACAACAGAACAATTTTGAGATTTCTTCTTTTTTTGCTTTGGATTACTTTTACCTGATGTAAGAAAAGTTGGAAAATAAAGTGAGTGCAAGAGATCAACGGGGGTTGGGGACTCTTTTTGGGGGGTTCTTTCACAGAAAGAAAACATTGGGGGAAAAAATGTGGTAACGGTTTCTTTTGTAATATAAGGGACGTTTTGTAATTCCTGCTTGAAACGATTAAGGTCTCTGCAAAATCTCAGTAATATTATGGAAAGACCCGCATTTTCAATATGAAACACGTGAGCCATTATGATGAACGAATAGGCCACAGAAAACATGTTGTGAAATAATCCAAATAAAATGTCATCCTGCCTCTTTTCACAAGAACACATTGGCACTTTATAATTACACCGTCTTCCAATCAAGAATAACAGGTTTACATAATATTAATATTAAGTTTACGAAAGGAAAGTTGTATTTTGAAATGACATTACTTATATATAAGTAATGATACTACTATTCATTTTCATGTTATTTCATGTACTATATTCTTCTGCTTGGTCCATTCTCGTGAACATGGTCGGGGCGGCTGTGGCGTAGTGGAGAGCAAGGTAGTTCTCCAATCAGAGGGTCGGTGGTTCGATACCCGGCTTCGGCAGTCGATGTGTCCCTGGGCAAGACACTTAACCCCAAGTTGCTCCTTGCCATCGGTGTGGACTGGATGTTGCATGAATGTTAGTTAGAGTCTGATGGTGGCACCTTGCATGGTAGCCTGTCATCAGTGTGTGAATGGGTGAATGATATGTAATATACTACTGATTGTAAGTCGCTTTGGATAAAAAGCGTCTGCTAAATGACTGTAATGTAATGTAATGTAATAGTACCAGCTACAAAATTGTAATAGTAGTCCAATATCTATATCCTTAAACCTGGATTTTTTTTTAACTGCATGTCTCAGTAATATTTCAAGGCTACTACATGAAAGCTGAGTATTTACCATCTAGTAACCTAGCGTTTCTCTCCTGTTCCCCCGCTATATTCCCACCTCCACGCTGAAGTGAACAGTGATGTAATTGCCGCGCTCCGCCTCCTCACGTCAGCTCCCTGCACGAGAGTAAAGTGTGATGTGGATAATAACTGCGCCCGCGCCACCGTGTGCGCGTGTGCTGGCTTACATCTTCACGTGCGCGAGGAGAAAGCAGCGCACGCGAAGAGAAAGGCGCGCTTTCCGATTGGCTGTGAGGCATTGGTACCCAGCTCTCTCCGACACATTTATCTCGAGCACGACCAGAAGAGGAGCCTTCAAAATAAAAGCCTATTTTAAATCGTGATTGCCTAACTCCATTATTTCTACACATACAGCGTATTTGCCACACCCGTATATCACATGCTTATCATAGAAAATGTGCTTTTTGATTTAAAAACATTGAACAAAAATCCCCCATCAAACACCTTCACAGGTCGCGGCTTTGTAATGACCGATTTCGGCGGTGGCCGGAAATGCTTGTTGGTATTGTAGCTAGCTTGACTTTGGTCCAAAAGGATGTGACTCCAGCCTCTCTCGCGTGCCTCGCCGGCCCCTTTACTCGGTCCTCCGTTTGTTTGTGTTCCTCCTCCGTTAACCGTCGAAATGGAGCCCGGTGGGAATTAGCAACCGTGCGCTGCTTCGAGTTCTCACCCCTACCTTTTGGAGAATGATCCACCGGCAGCTCCTTTTATCCCAGGTAGGTCGTCTCCATTGTTGCCGTGCTACGTGAGGTGATGTAGCCCCGTCGGATCGGTCTCTCAGCAGCGGCCCGTCCATCGCTCCGTAGCCCGCATAGGCTGTGTGTCATCCCCGGAATCCCGTTCACAACATGGAGTGATTAGCGTTACGTTGGGTTGGTCGGTAAGGACACGGTAGAAAACAACCAGTGGGACATATGGTTGTCTTTTTTTAGAGGCGGTTAACCGGCCAAACACGGTTCTCCTCCGGCTTAAGTCCCTGTCGTTGCAAGCGAGTCACATCGGTCCTAAATGAGAGGTTTATATTTACCGACCAGGCTGATGCTGCGTTAGTGGGAGCCGTTAGATGTGTACGACTCTGAGAATGTCTGATGTCATCTTTCGTGTTAAACGTCCACATTTGCCAATAAGCGACGTGACAATTAAAGCGGTTAATAATCTGAGTAATGGTGTTTTGGCGTGATGGACCGGCGCTGCAGATGCTTCGCCCCATACTCGCTCTTGATTTGGGGATGTAGCCTACTACTGGTCCCCCCCCCTTAAGTGGGGATTCCCATCCTCAAAAATCCTCTTAAATACTGGAGCTAAACAACACGACGTGCATTTCCCTTTTGTTTCCCTCTGTGGTCTGGTGTAATCAGTCCACAATGGTTTAGCAAACAAAACAAAACAAACAATTGCAAGTGAAAAAAATGCACATCACTTTTTACAAAAAGTGCCAATGATGGTGGTTGTCAAGTTGTCAGGAATTTAATTTGAGTAAATGATCATGTCCTTCAGTTGGTGACCATCATATCCACACCTACCTACCTATATATATATATATATATATATATATATATATATATATATATATATATATATATATATATATATATATATATGTATATATATTAAAAAATGTTAAATGCCATTTTATGCATTCTCTATTCTCTCATTGCTATTATTTTTTGGCCTTTTTATTATTATTATTATTATTATTTGTACGCTTTAGGGCTATTACTTTAACAATTCGTTTTGGTGGTTTTCCATTAAACTCCATAGAGGCCTGTCATTTCCCATTAGCTCATAAATATGAATATGCATGTATCATAACTGGCACCCAGTTTAGGATAACATTAGCTAATGTATGCAGAGAAAGTGTGACTGAAGGCGTTGCTGGTGTACAGTTTCTCTTTTTACGAAGCCGCAGAGATAAATGGAGCTCTGCAGCGGTTGGCTGAGGTCCCAGAGGTGAACCCAGGTAGCCTATGAGGACTAGTAGTCTACTGAGTACTGGGCCTGGTGCCGGATCATCTTTAGTTATCAGCTATTTATCTTACCCCCAGTTATCTCCCCTTGTAACCACAAGCAGTGGTTAACCTTTGACATTGTTTACATTATATGTTAAATTTGCACATGTTTCTTTTTCTAATTCGTTATGTTCTGAGCTCTTTAGATTAGATTTCAGTGCCGGTGTTGCCTCTCTCTGTGCATAGAGAAAGTTAAAATGAGCATCAGTTTAACATTTCATCTTCCTTGTGTGACTCCTAATCTTGTTCAGGAGATACTGCTCTGTGATCAGACCCATGCAGACCAAACCGACAGCACCACTTGTTCTGGGTTTATCACACAGTTTGAAGCATGACAAAGCAGTCGCTGACATCCACACAAACAGAAAGTGTATAACTAAGCAACCAAGGGAGACTCCAAAGAGAACTTTAAGATATTAACACAACGGTGTTTTTTTTTTTTTTATTGTTTTGCAGGTGAATACATATTTTTTCGATCTGTTTTATATGTCATGCAATTTTTTTAATTTTTATTACCATTTTTCTGAGCCCTCATAACGTAAATAAAAGCATCAACTCTAAATTGTACAACAACACAGAGGTTCCACAGTCTGAACCAAGACAGCAAACTTTACTACTCATTTCAACCTAGACAAAAGCATTGCAGACCAGATCCTCTCTTCCTGTTCTTACCTTTCACAATAAAAGCCCTAGACATATACAATGCGTAATTGTTTAGCAGAGGGAACTCAAATTCTCTCAGAGCATTTTGACTTGTTGATGAAGTGTTGCAACTGTCATACATTTGTTTTGCTGCCGCTATGAATAGTTTTGAGCATCTATTTGTCAACTTAGTGTGTTGTTTATGTGTCTCCTCCCTCCCTTGTGAACAACTTTAAACAGTATGTTTGTAGGGTTTTTCTATGAAAACATGGATATTAGTATGATGCCATCAATCACTACACAATAGTCACTGCCATTACCAAAATGTGATCCAATCATCTCACAATATTCACTTCACGTTAAAGACTAGCATTGGCAGCAATAGAATACTGACAATACAACATATTAACTATTGTTTTATTTTGTACTCTTTTCATGAAACACATCAGTGCAAATACACACACACACACACACACACACACGCATTGCATATCAGCTTTCACTTGAAGTGAAGAATAGAGCAGCTACAGAGTCCCGTGTTCACGTGGACAGGAACGATGACATCATAGCTATGGTTACCCATCTTTATGTGAACAATGAGCTGAAGGAGGGCTTCCTCTGTAGTGATCATCAGGGAGATCATTAAGGATTATTTCCAGCAGAAGCTTTTGCATGCTCTAAAAATGTGTGCAGAATTAATAATCATGTAGTCTGCAACGCAATTATATTGTTTAATTGTGCAAGTGTCCGAACAACTAGAAGAAGACAACTGGGGATATTTCCCAGGAGATTACTGTGTGTGTGTGTGTGTGTGTGTGTGTGTGTGTGTGTGTGTGTGTGTGTGTGTGTGTGTGTGTGTGTGAGAGAGAGAGAGAGTTTGTGAATGTGTGGAGCTATCTTGGGCATCCTACTAATATGGTTCTACATGACTAATGAGGACTGTAGGGATTTGAACATGATGTGAAACAGCAGCAGGAATAGTTTCTGTATGTGCCTCTGTGCTAATGTGTGTCACATTGTGCACCCCTTTGTGTTTATATGCATTTGTGTTCACCCCTCATTGGTTAGTTACAGCCAGGACAGAACCACTGCTGGAGTCACAGGATGGCTGGAGAAAAATACAGGGAGGTAATAAGACAGTAGGGACATTAAAATAAATGAATATGTGAATTCAGTCGTTTCTTTGATTGAACTTGCTATTCAGCAGCTGGCCCTCTTAGATGTCAGATTGTCCTTGAAAGCACCATCAACAAAGGAGTGAATTGTATTCTCGTCAGAGCCGAGTTGATATGGTGAACTTATCAGCCAACAGTTGCTTATTTACAGAGACACACTCTTCATTTGGAGTTGTGTTTATGTCAACCCGATGAATTTAAGTCCCATATTCACTCTCTATTAGCTTTGCTTTGGTCTCTATTAACTATTAACTGAGAAGAACATCCGGCTCTTTTATTCCTAACGCTCCATTATGTTCACCAGCTTGTCGCTGACTGTGTTGCCTGGGTCGACCCGCGACTGACCCACTGGGTCAGGAGGGTTTGTGTGTGCTTATGAGAAGATATTGCGGGTTTTGGCGGGCGGGTCAAAAGTGACCGAGCAGCGCTCTGGGGTAACATTGCGGGCAACAGTCCATCTACCACTCCCCTCTCTCTCTCTCTGTTGCTCTATCTGTCAAAGACACACACACACACACACACACACACACACACACACACACACACACACACACACACACACACACACACAGACACGATGAGCGGTCAAGTCTGTCCTTTTCACAGACCTCAGTCCTGACCAGGCACCATCCTCCGGTTCTGAAAAGTGAAGCCATGCTGAAGTGCGTTAAACCTGCATTCTCTCTAGTGTCCATCAGGAGGCGACTCCTCTGGTTGTATAGAAGTCTATGAGAAAATGACTCTACTTCTCTCTTGATTTATTCCCTCAGTAAACATTGTCAACATGAGTTTATGGTCTCAATCTCTAGTTTCAAGTCTTCTCCAATACAGCATGCATAAAGTAGTCTGTTTGGGTGTCGGGTTGGGTTCTGGTGGTTGATTAACGCACGCTAAAAGAACACTCTGACCCGCTCATCACTACTCTGCCTGTCTGCTGTTTCGGTACCAAGCAGCGAGGGCTAGAAACCAAGACAGTAAAGTTGTGCTGGACAATGAGCTGAAACTAACATTTAACAGCTGCGTTAAGTTGAGTGAGCTTTAGATTCAGCTGATAATTCTCCATAGGTTCCTCACTTCAAGAGAGCCCTTCCACATCGTTCCCACAATGCCATTTCGATCATGCTGTTATAGAGATATTGATTACAGCAGCTTTAGATTAACTAAGGGTACTGTCCTCACATACACGGACAGTGTAGTATTGATACTACAGTGAACACAGCCCACAAACATGCCATAGCAGAGGTCAGCCCCATCCACAGGACCAGACTGATGTAAAGAAAAGCACACATCGTATTCCGGCTGACATTTCCCCCCTTTGCAGGCTTGCCCCTCCACGAGAGCAATGCCAACCATGTGACCATCGATGGATATGAAAACTAGAGATGTGGAAAATGAGATGCCGCTGTTGTTGAATATGTTTTCGGTGGAGCGTCATTATCCGATGTGATGTGCTGTCTGTTTGTTGCTGTCTGTTTGTTGCTGTTTATCTCTGTGTGGAGGTCAGCGTCCTCGTCTCTCCGCCTCCTCTTGTTTGTCCATCTGTGCTTCTGCTCCCTCTCAATTATTCATATTTTTATCCGACAAAGATGGAAGTATGATAACGTGTGATGATGCTGTGTTTTTTTGTTCATTTTTTCATACTTGAGTCCCTCCTGCTACATTCACAGCCTGTGCTTTTTAGTTTCTGTGGTTTGTAACACGCCCCCCCCCCCTTCTCCTCCCACTTCCCCTCAGGTTTTGGTCTGCTTTGGGTTGACTGGTCATTATGCTGATGCAGCTCTGTAGTATCAAGGTCAGTGCCCCACCCCCCACCTTCTCCATTTGCCTGCTTACCACCACCCAGTCTGTCTGTAGCATTTTGGGATTTTGAAGCCTGGTCCCATTAGCAATACAGAGAGTTGTTCCGATTCTGATGTGTCAGAAATGCCTCAAACATAGCTTCAAATCCTGGAGCGGGTATTGTGAGTACGATCTGATAGCACATTATCATATCATTCATCAGCACATTTACACACAACAGGAACTACAACCCAGTTCACTTTCTACCAGATCCGTACATCCTTCCTGATCAGTGCTGCACATGTGCAATTGGCAGGAAATGGGCAGGAGGAGAGCGAGTCACCATTATCTGTTAGCTGTTAGCAGCAGGTGGTAAGCACAATCCTGCCTGGCTATATAACGTTAACGGTGGTCGCATTGTGTTACAAAATGATGCATTCAAGCTCCATTTAGTTCAAATTAGTATTTGGCAAAGGTACATTTTAACGTTATCATGATGTGTTATAAAATGTAGTTTTTTGTGAGAATCTTAAATAAACTCAGTAGTATGAAGTAGATATCTTCACAGCAATATGAAATAGATATTAGAGATGAATTATGAGCTGTTTAACGTCCTAACACAAGCTCTATGCAGATCATAATGCATCATTAAAACTAATAATGACACACAGTTTTTTCAATCAAAGCAAATAAAAATACAATCATCTATCTTCTAATCATTTGAACAGTTTTTTTTATATGAATGATCTACGGACGAAAAAAAACAAAGTTTAAGGATAACATTTAGAATTTTAGATGGTTTACACTGACTTCGGGGTGGTTGAAATTATTGTTTGGAATATGTGTATATATGCATATACATATATAGTTTAAACTCATCAAATCAGATTTGCTATTGGAAAAGAAAAAAATGGTAGCAATATATATATAATTATGTACAACGTACATTTTTTACATTTAGTATCGCTAAATCGTGTTAATTCCTAAATATAAATTTACTGCATTATATATTATATAATATATATTTATCATCCCATATATTCTGCAATATTTGCCAAATCAATGAAAAGAAAAAAGCATATATTGGTACGACCCTCGGCTAAATCAATAACTATGCTGGCTTTTCACTAATATCCGTATCACACAGTGACACAGGCAGACACATGAACATCGCACGGTGCATGCAGACGACTTTCTCCTCATCACCGACTGCACTCGCACAGTCCTCAGCATTTAGGACAGTCAGTCAAGGCTGGCTGAGTCGCCGAGTCGTGCCCCGGAGCTACTTCCCAACTAGAGCGTTCTCTGATCCGATGGACGGCCCTCCCTCACATCCAGACGTGCTGGTGATGATGCCACATCACGCAGTGATCACAGCGTCCACGCAGACAGACACACAACTCTGAGGGGCTCACACCTTTAAACATGTTCACGGGTGATGAAAGGTTCAAATTCACATGTTCTTACTTTCAGTAGGTAGGTTTTGTGGAAACACACTTATTTATTTTTATACTATTATACTTCACACTATTACCAGTGAACACAGGATGCGGACACAATACAATATGTGTAACATCTAATCAAACATTTTGATTCAACATCATGCTGATATCTGAGGTTATAGTGGTGTTCTGTTGGTTTGAATTATGTTAAGGGTGTTTTTGATATTTTGTGTACTCAAAATTGTTAAACTAAAACAATACAATCCAGTGAATTGATACTACTAATGACAGTGGACCTGAATGAGTACCTCTCTGACACTTTATTATGAATCACAAGACCGGCCCTTTGTAGCATTCTAGCTGAGGATTGGCACTAACTACTTGAGGTCATATAACTTCAACCAATAGCAATGACCTCAACAAGCACTGCAGGGGGGGTCCTCCCCAGAAAAGTGGTGAAGTGTAATAGTTGTAGTTATTACGCCTTTCTGACAGTCTTGTAGTCCTTAACTCGGTTTGTAGTTTGCTGTTGTTAAAAAGGTTCAGTTTCATTTTTATTTTATTTTATTGAGCCGAAGCAGATTAAAACATTCAGCACACCATTGTGTAAATGCTCATTTTCATTTACACTTAAAAAAGATAAATTGTAGAAAAAATTATTGTATTTGAGAACAGGATCAAAAATAAATAAACCAAAAACAGAAAAAAAAAAACAAATAAAGGAAATTATTTATAAAATATATTACAAAAATGGACAAAGAAAAGAATATACCTAATTAAATTAAATCTAAATCTAAGAGTAGGAGCAGTCAGTTTCAAATCCGGTGTGGATTAAACAAATTCCAGTGGGAACAATGCTTAATATCCTTAAAGCCATCAGGATAATGATCCTAATGTTTGTTGATATATATATATATATATATATATTTATATATATATATATATACACACATATATATATATATATATATATATATATATATATATATATATATATATATATATATATATATATATATATATTAGTGCCGGTTGGTGTGAACAGTTTTCATCATGTTTGATGAAGGCTTTAAAAAGGCTCTCTGTGCTGAACCTTTTATCAGATGTAACTGATCTAGAGACCACAGTCTTTATATGTTGTTGAGTCTAAGACTAAAAGTCTAAACATTTGCTCTTGTTAATGTATTCTACCCACTCACTAACAGCAAATGGATGGATTTGGAAAGTCAAACTGTTTAGGTTGCATTCAGCATCTTGAGTTGTTAATGTCATGCATTAGTTTGACAAGCTATTGCACAGCGCTGTACGTCCACTGTCCATGTCAATCTAACTAGCATGACGCTATCACCGGCAGCATGCCGCTCAACCCACCAACAACAACCCATCATCCTCAGCTACAATGCTAAGCTAACCAGAATGCTACCTAAGCCACGGAATAAACCAAACATTCAGTTCAACCAGCTCGTACGCTTCAGTATTCGTAAAGCTTTAGGGATACTGCTCCAAATTTGGTTATTAGAGTTTAGGTTTCTGATCTACTCAATAATCTGCGTTTTTAGTAATAAATCAGATTTGGGACAGAAAGGACCGATTGGTTCATCCCTACAGAGTCACAGCATGACTGGTGGACTAAGCAGAGATTTAGCAGCTTGCTTTTCAGCTTCTAGCTGCAGCAAGCTGCTAAATCATTTAGATTCACACACCGGCTCTGTGCTTCTCAGCCCACCAAGGGAGTGGAGTGAAAGACAACGTTGTCAAGTACTACTGAACACGAGCTGCTTGCTTTTAGCAGGAAGCTCAAACATGGGTGAAAGGAAGGAAATGTTGGAATTGAGTCTTAATATCCACATTCACAGACATGGCCATTGAAATTGGTAATATAAAGTTGAATACATAATCATTGATCAGTGGCCTGTAAGGCTGAACTTAGATATTTGTTACATGTTTTAAACAACACATAGTAAAAGGAAGCTGCTAAAAAATATATATATATATAAAAATGTCATAAAAAAAGTCATTACTCAACACTCAAATGTTTCATGGTTTGAAATCTTTGGTACAGACCATGAACCTCACACCCTAGCCGTCTTCTTATAGAGCAACCTCACACCTGGTGTTCAGCACACCCCCCCCAAAAAAACATGTTCAAAACCCGACAAGGCGACCCCTGCCAAGTCTCCACCTTCACTGACCGCTATGACTGGTTCAGAGCTGATTCTGGTTAGCTTAGCCAGGCTTTAACCCTGATTATGTGCTTTCTCCATTGATTTTCTTTGTGTTCAGAACAAACTATTTTACCTTGTTATCTGTGTAAAAGCTTCTTGCTGTGCGTTCTCTTGCAGAACTTGTACCAGAGTCGGTTCCTGGGCCTGGCGGCCATGGCCTCCCCGACCCGCGGCAGCCAGACCCGCCAGCGCTGCAAGGACGCGGTTCGCCACAGCTACGGCCCGGACAGCTACGCCGTCAACGGTCTGAACCAGGAGGACTTCATGCTGGGGCTGCCGCGGTCCACCAGTGACACCGATCTGGTCTCCCCGGACGCTCGCTCCACCCTGGCCATCAGCTCCTCCCACTACACCATAGGCCAGTCCGAAGACCTGGTGATCACGTGGGACATCAAGGAGGAAGTGGATGCCGGGGACTGGATTGGCATGTATCTTGTCGGTAAGTGAGATATGACATAATGACATTGAATGACTGAATAAAAATCATTTAAGTATATTTAATGAGTCCACAAACAGTCTACGTTAAAACAAGCGCTCCCTGTCAGTGTTCAGATGATGTTTAGACACTCTGCAATCAGGTCAGACTTGTTTTAAGAGCGACTGCATAGCAACTATGGCACAGTGGTAGAGCAGAGTGGTCCTTCAATCAGAGGATCGGCGTAAATTGTCAATGTTCTGAGCACTACACTTGTTTCTTTTTACTGAAGGCGTCCAAACTGCACCAACACTGCACGTTCTCTCTTCCCCAGCAAAAGACCCAAAAAAAGCCAAGTGTGAAGTAGATTGGATAAACCGTTCTCTCGATGTGTGAAGGACACACACACACACACACACACACACACACACACACACACACACACACACACACACACACACACACACACACACGCACGGATTCCTTGCTTTACATTGAGAGACGGTATGATAAACCGGATTCTTAACTAACTTCAGATCAGTGCAGATGGGTAACACCGGTCCTCTGGTTCTACCCGCTCATTGTCCCCTGAGCTGAGTCAGATTCTGACGCGACACGTCTCAAAGTCAACAGAGTTACTAGAGGACGGAGTGTGTGTTGTGGAGGGACTCTGCTATCTTTACTATATTGATATATAAACTATATTTATTTATACTAGTCGTCATGCCTCAACATGTCACAATTCCCTAAATATTGTGACGTTACACATTTGATCACATTGAGATTCATATCATGTATAATTGATCGGCGTTGGAGAATCAACTCATTTTATGTTACTGTAAAGTACAATGTAACGGGAAATGGAATCTAAAGCATTCGGAAAGGTTGGAGTAGCAGTGTGGTTTCAACTGTTCCACCCCTTTCAGATGAGGCTTTGTCTGAGAACTTCCTGGACTACAAGAACCGAGGCATCAACGGATCTCACAGGGGACAGATCGTTTGGAAAATTGACTCCAGCTCCAACTTCAGTGACTGTAAGTAACAAAAACTCACTTGATTTTTGAGCAGAAGGACACCTTTGCAGAAGGAAATTAGCTTCTCATTAAAATCAGCTCAATAATGTTGCAGCGTTAAATCAGTTGTACCGCTTCATCCAAGTTGCATTAGCTGTTCGATAAATGTTTAAATGTTTTACCTGTTTATCTGTTTGGAAAGTATACAATTCCTTGTCTCCAGTTTTAGTGCCAAGTGGTCTTGACTGTGGTGTTTTTAGATCCTGTCTCAAATAAGTGGAGTGGATTGACCCTCTAAGCCCAGAGAGTGCTGCAGCAGCATGAGGAAAAAAGTAGCAGGGTTGCTTACAGAGGCACATCATTAGAGGGAGGGAGAGGGAGACATTGGGTGCAGGGAGACAGTCACAAATGGTGCACAAACGCTGCGTTTAGGGTACGGGGGAATTGTGCATACTACGTGGATGCAGACTACATTTATCAGTGTGAAGCCGTCCAGGTGTTGCCATTTAGGAACTAGAAATGTTCCTTTTTCATTTCCCATTCCCATACCTGAACTTGTGTTTAGGCAGACAGCGAGTACTGATCCAAAACCAGTGTGTTGAAAACCAAAGAAATACATGTTATAATTTGTTTTTTAACAGCTGTATACAACTAACCCTTGATGTATGACCTGGCTCAGGTTAATCCTTTTGTTAAACATGAACAAATGCATACAGAGAATGAATGCCATAGCACTTTGTTTTATTATCTAATTTAACAATCAGTCAGAACTGAAAAAATAACTTAGATAAATCTAGGAAGGAATAAATTAATGAATTGTTGGGGGGGGGATTGGATGAAGGCAAGGTTCACCATGTACAGGTCTACAGACCATCACAGGGCTGACATATAGAGAAAGTCAACCGTTCACACTCACATCCACACCTACGGGCAATTTAAAAGTCATCAGTTAACCTAAGCTGCATGTCTTTGGACTGTGGGAGGAACCGGAGAACATGTAGAGAACTCACGATGACACCGGGAGAACATGCAAACTCCACCCAGAAGGGCCTGCAAGTCATGCTTAATCCTGTAGAAAAAAATCCATCGTGCCATGACGACTACAAAAATACTTCTTCCCTCCAACATTGTCAAAAATGTTACTTTAGCCTCAAGATTAAACTTTTGAATTATGCTATTAGAATTTCACTGCCTCCAGTATACTGTGATTTTTTTTTCAACACACAGCTTGTCCATAATGAAGATTATTCATGTAGATGGTGCCATCATTTATAATACTGTACATTTGGTGAATTTTGGTCCAAACCCGGCTAGAATGGGACTTCTTATGTTACTCGTCAGCTGATGTGAACTCTCACTTGGGTTTACTTGTGAACATAAATAAAAAAGTTTGTCCGTACTAAACTTTCATGGCAATCCAGATATTACAATCTAGTGGTGGATTGACCCACGGACAGAACAACATGGCCATCCGTAGAAATGAATTCAGTCATCGTATCCATCCTATCAAAGTGTTGAGAGACAAGTCATTAACATTTAACTGAGATCTTAACCACGTTTGTTTGGTTCCTTGAAACCTCCTCACAAATAGGATGTGGACCCCGGAGAACAGTTTAGTAATACAATTGTAATTTCTAGGAAACAGGGCTGCCCTGTGCTGTAATTGTTACAGTGATTGTTACCTTTAATGACTGAAAGCTGCTTGAACAAACTGTTCTGGCTGTGGATGTTGTGTACATTTAGCTTACATCATTTTGTGTCGTAATAAGTACTCCAACTATTCCCGGCATCTCCTAACGAGGTTTTCTATGTACTTGTTCTCCTTTAAAGGGTACTTAAACTGAGAACATTAAGTGTTTTCATAAAATGAGTGTTATCAAACCGCGAAGGGACATTCAAATAGAAGTCACTATATTTTTTCCTCCCTGTCTGTGAGACGCTGCTGACACAAGCTGCCGGGCTAACTTGTGTACGTTCAATCACTTGCGTGCAGTGTCGCTGTGTGTTCCCCCTCTTCTCGTCAAATCATCTAAGTGTGTCTGCCCAAACAAGCAGAAAAACACGCAGCTTTAGCATGACCTTAATCTCCTCGGGTCCCCCAAGCCTTTTACATTATTTTTTTTTGTTGCTCTACTTCCCACTATTTTTCAAAAGACTATGTAGTCCAAGAAATTATAGATAACAAAGATGATCATTTAAATACATGAAAAAAAGGTTACTTTGTTCTCCTTTATCTATCTGCTTAAACTGTTGGGAAATATGATAAATATTTCAAAATGTTTTCATCACTGCATTTCATATGAACATGATCACATGGGACTTCACAAATAAACAATGTAAAATTACAAAACCTTTTATTTTTGAATGTGTCATACTGGGATCTTTAGATTTTGGTTTCTGTTTAAAATTCTTATTATTTTAAAAGACAGTATGGAGTTGGATTCAGTGTTCAAGCAAACTAACTGTTGTTTTGTTTTCTCTCCATCATGGCCACCTCCCCTCTCCTACTTTCATGTGTGTGTGTGTGTCTTCCTCAGCGGAGACCCAGGTCTGCTTCAGGTACTACCACGGTGTCACCGGGGCACTGAGGGCCACCACACCCAGCATCACCATAAAGAAGGTCCCAGCACACGTGAGTCCCTCCACCCCTCATGGCTTTATTCTGACACAGGCAGCGTCCTGAGACTAATACTACTCAGTATCTGTTGAATGGCGGCCGAGCCTCTTTATTTCTGAGGTAGCTACGCTGCAGCTACACCTCTGTTGAAAGAACAGCGCTGCATTAAAAGACACTAAGTACATTTCAATTGCATCAAAGAATTGACCATCCATTGCAAACGGTTATAATCAGTCAGATTTAGCAGAGAAAGGCTCTGCTCTTTGAAGGAGCTTTCAAAGAATTGGAGCTAATCCTCTCAACACTTGGGATACAGCATCAGATGAACATAGAGTTTAGCAAGATAACAGCAACCTGCTCATAGTGTCTCACAGGCAGAGGCTGGAGATCACTGAAATATTTTTTTGATGAAGTAAAAATATTTTTACTTTCTATAAATCTATATACTTGTGTGTTTCTCAGTAGTGAGCGCATAAAGCTAACCGTATCAGTCAGACACCACTGCACGGCTCATAGCTCAATTGCATACGAAGAACTTGAATCTGCTCGTGTGTGTGAGACGGTCACTCTTGACGTCAGCAGTAATGTCACAGCTGTGGACGTAACAGTGCAGTGTGTGTACAGTTTATTTGTCAGTGTATAAATATTACCCATTGGTTTGTTGACTGCTGTCAGGAAGCCTTGTGTTCGCCATGTTGTTTTTCTTGGCAACCAATGAACAGAACCATTTGACTCTAAATGGACGGTCCATTTAGAAACTTACATTTATTGGTTGCTATATACACAACATGGCGACAGCTGCAATCCAAGATGGCAAAAGCTAAATCGCCGAACTCGAGGCTTCATAACATCAGTCCACAAACCAATGGGTGAGGTCACAATGACTACGTTCACTTCTTATATCCTGTCTATCGTATTATGAACAACTCATACCGGTACTCTGTATCGGAAAGTACTCAAATGTTAGTACTTGTACTTGGTCCTAAAAAAAGTTTTTGGTGCATTCCTATTGCTGGCCCTACTTTTTTATATTTTAAAAACTGGCTGCCACTCTGGCAACCAAAGGCCAAGAATTGATTACCAATTTCTCAGAATGGTTGCTAATGGCAACCTAGTGCTTTTTACTGTGGAGCCTTGGGTATCCAAACCTGTGGCCTCTATGACTGTGACTTTCCTGGAGTCACTCGCAGCGTCGGGCGGCTGGAGTCGGGCGGCTGTGGCGTAGTGGAGAGCAAGGTAGTTCTCCAATCAGAGGGTCGGTGGTTCGATACCCGGCTTCGGCAGTCGATGTGTCCTTGGGCAAGACACTTAACCCCAAATTGCTCCCGAAGGCTTGCCATCGGTGTGGACTGGATGTTTCATGAATGTTAGTTAGAGTCTGATGGTGGCACCTTGCATGGTAGCCTGTCATCAGTGTGTGAATGGGTGAATGATATGTAATATACTACTGATTGTAAGTCGCTTTGGATAAAAGCGTCTGCTAAATGACTGTAATGTAATGTAATGTAATGCATGATGACAGATGGCCTGTGCACGGCCATTGGCTAGTGAATTGAATAGTGGTCACATGATAAATAGGTTCTTGAAGATCTAGGTTCTTTGAAGCCGTTATACCAATCTAACTTATCAGCATATCAACACTGTCACAGCCCTTCTAAAGCCTCCATCAGCCAGACCCTGGTGTCCAGCCAGGATATTGGGTTTCAGTGTTTGCCTCCCAGTTCTGCTGCTCTGGGCCCCTGGAAATGCTGATGGGCCCTGAACTTGATCTGCACTTGCTTCCTGAGGACAAATGAATAAAAATAACCGCAATAGGAAGGGAGACAGGGGGGAGAGAGGAGGGGAGGGAGGAGCAGAGATAGGAGAAGACAGTCCACTCCAGGTGAGTCATTCAGGTTTTTGGAAGCAAGGGGTGGGAAAGCACCGGGTCAAACGGGTTAAGGGCCGACACCACAAAGGGAGAACGAGGAGGAGGAGGAGGAGAAGAAGAAGAAGCAGAGAGGAGAGACAGCAGAGGACTGGAAGATCTGTCTGCTCTGCCTGTCGTTTGCTCTAGACTGAGAGGACACAGCGTTTGATTTTGTATGGGTGTGATGGACGGCATGTGTCTCCAGCTGGGACTGCTGTCTCCCAGCCGCCCTGAGAGGAGGAGCGGGAGGAGGACGAGGCTCAGCTGGATAGCCTGGGTAACCATAAATACTCACTTTCTTCTCACACAGATGCTTGTGACGGCTCGTTCAGTCATCTGCCTTTATTTTCTCTCAGCGTCTTGAGAGGCACATGCATCTGATCTGTGAAGTGTCCAGTTCAACTTCTGTAATATAATACCAAGCATGGTGAAACACAGCTGCTTGGTATTTTGCTTTACGTTTATGACACTGGTGTGCCAGTTTATTCTGCATTATCTCTGACGCTTCATTGAGCTAATGTACACTGCCATTTAAAACCTGTTATATTGATGTTACTATTTTAGATAAATACAGTATAATTTGGACACCAAATGTATTATTTACATTTGCAGGAAACATGAAACCACGGAGTTGCATTTGCATTTTCATTTAAGGATGCCTAGGAAAAAATGTGGTTTCATAAAATCAAGGACTTCCTTTGGATGTAAGAGAAAATTCTTTGATCTCTGAGTGTTTGCCCCTAGGGTACTTAAGCATTTCCCTCTGAGTTGCTAGACGGTCCTTATTTAGCATTTTACTTAAATGCAAAATAGTTTGTGTGAATAGGCTAATGGCTGAATTTATGGAAAATTGCAGATGAGGAGGAGGATATACCAAGATTCATTTATAGGGACAGGGAAAACCCATTGCACACTATGAGAGATGCGCAGTTATACAGTATTAATGAAAATAAAATGATTTATTATATATATCATATTCTTTCAGGTGAACAACATTCTCATCTTCTGTCCAGTTTGTCTTCATTTAGCTTTTTGTATTCTCTTTCTTGTCATTTTTGGAGAAGCTAGCTAATACTGACAGTAATGCTGTCCAGTAATGAGTAACCATGGTAACCGAAGTGAACATGTGCTGTATTAGGACCAGATCTTCAGTGAAAGCTTTAGTCTAAAAAGATAGGGAAGGGGACCACCTCAGAGTCTTTTAAACGCCTGGTGATGTCTTCTGCTGTCATTGAGTGGCGGCTCAGAGGGATCTTTGTCTCTTTCCGTCTTCTCAGTTGTCACTCTGGTTGATCTGTTGTACAGCGTTTTGTTCTGTGTGCGTCTGTTTGTAAATGGAGGACCTTCTACAACCAAAATGCATTTAGGACCATTCAAACACATAGAGCAGTCCTCTCAGACCGGACCCATTTTGTGGCAGGAGCACCCAAACCTTTGAATGACTGTAAAGCTTAATTGATAAAGGAATAGTTCAGCATTTTGTCACGTCTTTAATCTGGGTTTCCTTGAGTGAGAAGAGAATATCAATATGAATCTTATGTCTGTGTGTTAAATATAGAGGTGGATTCAGGCTTTGTTAGCCTAGCTTAGCACTAAGACTTGGTATGAGACATATAACGGGCATACATATTTGTTTTGTAACTCATTTTAATGAGTTTCAGTGGCAGCCATCAGCTAGCCAGCGGGGCTCGCTCACATGCACTGACATGCACTAAAGCATGGCGACCAGCCCGGCTATATGTAAACAAAGCACAGAGACACTCTGATGACAACACACACAGAGGAAGAGGGCTTTCACTCTCTGCTCAAGTACACATAATCCATTATATCTTCATGTAGACAATAGTTGTTTGATGTTATATTAATGCTCAGGATAATGAATTTAGCACATTTAATCTCTGCAAATGCAAATGCAAAAAACAACAATTTGTGGTTTTAGAGGGAGCTACCAGCTGGTACAGTGACTGTGAGCAGTAACTCAACAGTTATTAGGCGGTGATATTGTAAAGAATACTGGGCAGATAGATTCACTGTTGTTTATCATAACTATCAGAGATAACAACAGAAAACAGAAACTTCACAGTCCTTAGTGCTGAGTCAGTGAGGAGAGAAGACCCCTTGTTGAATGTTTGTGAATATGTGAATGAACATTAACGTCCATTGTCACCCTTGTCATCTTTGAACTAAGGTTAACTACTTTAAAATGATTGTCCATGGCCTGAATACTGAGCAATAAAGAGCCTGTAACAGACGCCACGTAAAAAAAACGGGACGAACTGTTAAAAGCCAGCTTCCTGATTGGTAATGTTAGCAAGCATTCGCTAACTTAGTGGCATTTTTCAACTTATTTACCAGACCTGGAACTTAACAAAGTACATTTACTCAAGTATTGTACTCAGCTCAAATTGAAGGAACTTGTATTATTATAGTATTTTTATTTTCTGCAAAATGATACTTCTAGTTAGCTAAATTTATCTAACAGCTTTAGTTGCTTTAGACACGCATGAACAATACCATCAGTATGTTAAGCAATACATATTCATTATATATATATATATATATATATATATTTATATGTACATACATAAATTAACAATATATTCACCATTAACAGAAACACCATTAAAGTTATGAAGTTTTTACATAAACAATAATATCTCAAAACAACCCTAAAGGCTTTATTTATGTATCAAACTCACAAATATTTTCTTCCCCTGGACCCCCTCTACCTGGCTTTATGTCATATCCTGTCAGCTACTACAGGTGTGTTATTAATAAACATTGAATACAAGTTACAGTTGCACATGTGTAAACCTTTTCATGTTCTATTTAACTCCTGCTCTTGTCATTCAGTCATTCACCTTGATCTGGTGTCTTTGGTTGTGTCGGGTCACACCATCCTGTGGTGATGACTCGGAACAATCACACAATAAATACAATGTGGCATATGCAGGTTGATAAACAATGCCACACTCATGTCACCTCTTCCTCTATTTTATAATGTCATTAAACTGTTACAGATTTCATTGGTAAACATTTGTGACGGCAGATTTCTACGTGTTACATGATGATAGGACTTTGGTGAATAAATAGGAATAGAATAACACAAGCTCAACTGCCTGCTTGGTTTGGTGCATTTTTTCACACACATATATGGAATTAAGCATATCTACCAACCCATTGAAGCTGATTCTATGTAACTGTGATACTCCAATTTTTACCAAATATTATTTTGTCCTATTTAGGTCCCAACCAGTATACAGTATAGTTCAGCTCAAGATGGATGGATGGATTGTTGCTTCAGGTACATCATAGTTATCTCCATTGAAGGCCTATAGCAGGAGGCCCATGACTGCTGCTGACTGATGGACATTATTAATGACATTTGACCACGCATCCCCACCAGACCTGCTCTCACCACTGAGCTGATAGAACCTCGTCTACACCACCGTGTGTCTCTGTTAACCCACTCTAACTCAGTTAGATCACTCAGCCTCTCTGTCTTAAAAGCCACTGGGAGATATTAAAACATCTCACACACACTCACCCAGAGGTATGAGCCTCGGTGTATCTGAGGGTGTCAGATGTGCACCCACTTTGTACATGCAGGCTGTCACTTTCAGACTGGTCTGTCTCTCTCCTCTTATATCAAGATCTTTGCAACACTTAAAGGACGCCCATGAATTCTACATACTGTTCCTTGTATATCTGGTTGTTCTCCTCTTTGCTGCAGTAGGATAGTATATTATATAAAGTGTGTTGCAGATGGGATGGAGATGTCATGTGGTTTATCTGTGAGATTAGAATCATTGAGGAGACACGTGCTGGCTGACTGTACTCAGAAAGGCAGATTAGCATCTCATTAAAACTAATTGGTCCGAACATCTGTCATTTCCTTTATCCCTGTTTCTTTTTGTTTCCACTGTTAGTTTTTTTTTTACGTTATTTTTGTTCCCAGCCAGTTGCATAAGCATTCAGAGCTCATACAGACTAGTTTGAGGAATAGTTTTCTGTATTTTGAAAGACTGTGACACATTGCTTGTTTACAGATACTTCCTGAACTGTCTCTATTTCCCCCCCGCTTTTGCCTTGATGTTGAACTGAGTGGACAGTGTTATCAGAAGACTGTATATAGACGCTATTAGATAAGAATATTTCCTTACTTCACCTCCAACTTTAGCACTACTTTTATTTAATACCGAAATTAAGTCTCAGCTGTACTTTGTGCTTATTGCTAATTAGCATTTGCTAACATGATAACATGCTAAATGAAGTTTGGTGACCATGGTCACAAAATCTGTTCAGCATTGTGAGTATGTTAGCATGTTGATATTAGCATTAAGCTAAGCATAGTCGTGCCTCTACAGCCTTAGGCTGTTAGCATGGCTGTGGACTCGTAAAGTTTTTGCAAGTCCAGTTACCATTTACCAATATTGCTCATCAACTATAAAATTTGAACCAATCTGTCTTCATGGGCCTTTTCACCCATAATCCTTAACTTGTGGGTTGTGTTTTTATTTCTCTAGCTTTTTCATTTTCTGCGTATTTCGGATGCCGTTTAAAAACCAAGCAATTAATAAGATAGTGACTTCTGATCACGCGATCAATAGATTTTCCCGGATGTTGAGGGACATAATACTGTTCCTACCATCACACAACATAAGGAATATTGATTAATTTGATCCATTTGGTCGCACAGCAGTCATGGCAATAAATCGACAAAAGAAAGGTAAACATACTTTGTTGTCATGGCATCACATAGAGAATCATTCATTTGCAAGGGCATTAACTGACCTTAGGCTGTGGACATTATACATGATAGAAATGACACATAGTTGTGAGAGTACTATACAACCTATACTATATAAGATAAGTATCTTTGGTGGAATGTATGGAACACAAATGTTTTTGTCAGTCTTGATGTGAAGGACGAACACGAAACAATCTTCAAAGAATATTCTGCATTTTCATTTTGTCTTTTCATTTTTGTCTGTGGTGTGAAAAGGTCTTCCCTCCAAACTAATTAAGGAAGAAAATGAATTAAATGCTGGTGAATGAGGGCCAATATTCTCAAAACAATTAGGATTCATTCAGTGTTGTCTAAAACAATACAAACAATTAATACTAAACTGATAAACCTTTTTGGTTTCAGTAACATCCTGACATTTCATTTAACTCTATCTTAAGGCCATCTATTATCTTTGCTTTAAAGCCTTAAAGGTCCAGTGTGTAGCATTTAGGGGGGTCTGTTGGAAGAAATGTATTACATTATTCATAACTATGTTTCGTCAGTGTATAATCCCCTGAAAATAACTTTGTTACAATAGAATGAGCTGTTTATGTCCAGACATGAAGCGGGTCTTCTTCATGGTCTCGGCCGCCATCTTTCTACAGTAGACCAGAATGGACAAACCAAACTCTGGCTCTAGAAAAGGCCATTAACATTTTCAAATGTTAATGTGTAGTTCTCCCACATGCTGGGCTCACAGGAGGAGTTTCAGCTGGTTGCAATCTGCTACTTCACTGCTAGATGCCACCAAATCCTACACACTGCACCTTAAGTCTTATTTTAGTTACATCACAAAATGTCTGTGCTTACAGAGGTTAAAAAAAATCCAGATGGAAGATTCCAGAATTTGTGAAACTCAACAATATGACTGTCCCTGTGTCTTTATTATATATTTCGGTAACCACTCAGAGAGCTTGGCCATAATTTTCGTCTTTTTGCCTGCTCGTATTTGACTGGGTTCACTTCTTAAGGAAAATCACCCGAAACCTTTCCACTGCACCGTGGAGCTGAAGCATCACAGCGGTGCTCACGCTTTCCTCCACTTCCTCCTCCCTCCATCAGCTCGTCTGTCTCCCTCCCATCCCCCATGCTCCTCCCCTTCCTGGCTGTGGGATCAATGTTAGGATAATGAAGACAGAGTATTGATCGCAGGACGCTGTCAGGCTGCCTGAAAACAGAGCTTTAGCAAAGGGAAGAGATGAGATGAGGTTGGACGTCTTGTCCACCTCATCTCATCTCACAAAGGTGTCAGATCTCACATGATTTCAATTGTATGTCCTGTCTGACATCTTTGTTTTTTGGAATGAAAACAGCTTGCACATTGTCAGTTTTGTACTATATAAATCTATCATAAATATATTTGTTTACATTTTGTATTAATCGCTATTGGTTTTTACTCTTACTTTACTGTACTCTTTCTTTACTTGTGTACTGTTACTTATGACTTTTACTACGTTATTTAGCTGCAGTGACCCACTTTCCTCACGGGGCATCATTAAAGTTTGTTTTCATGTTCTTATCATGTAAGGACAGTTCTTAAGTCTTCTTCTGTCTGTTTCCTCAGGTATTAAAGCCAGTGGTTAGTCCTGAAGTCAACCATGGACTGGGCAACAGGAGGCTCATTAACTTTTCCTTGTCAGGTAGGATCCCAAAGACTCTTTCTCTTTCCATCCATTCCTGTATTACTGTACCTCCACATTCAAAGGCTTCCAATCACTGTTTTCATCCACTGTTCCCTCACGTGACCCTCCTCTGACCTGCAGCTCTCTCTAGTAATGTCTGTTGTCTCCCTAAAGGCAGTAGTTTGCTCAAATCAATGCCAGCCCAACTGACTAAGAAAGTTGATTAATCTCTTCAGACTACCTTAAAGTCAAGATGGCCGCAAAGAAAACAAAAACAGGGAATTGTTCATCCTGCATCCTGCTTAACTTTAGTTGATTATAACATATTTGATGTTAAATTAATCTGCCGATGCCCTGGTTCAAAATGAGACCAAACTTTTCTGTGGTTTTTCGAGCCACGAAAAAAGCCAAACTGAGGCCTTAAACAGACTAGGCTGCCTTATTTTTATCCAAGTGGAATGCTGTTTGCTGCTGAGGCGGTAGTTGTTAAGAGGAGTAGAGAGTCGTCGGTCAATGACAATATAAAACATTAAAAGTCATTAAAAGAGGTTTTACATTTTTTTGTATATCACCACGATCACGAAAACTCCTTGAACATACAGTCATTAATGAGCACAAAACAATATTAGGCTGAATGTGAATGTGATAGATTTCCTGTAGGAGCTGTGCATATTCTCCAGATTCCCAATGCAAAATATGTTATTTCTCAGCCTCTTCAAACCACATATACGTAAGATTAACATGAGTTTACATGTAAACCTATTTCTGTCATCTGCATTATTTATTTTTAATATAACTGACTCATTTTGGCAAAGCGGTATTGCCTGCGTGCACAACACGAATCGCTAAATCTACACCGTTCATCATAACCTGACGCTTTAAAAACGAATAATCTTCAGATTAACATGTTTCCAACGGTCCTCAAACACATCATGTTTGACCAACGCTTGAGGAGAGGAGAGGCTGTAAGAAGAGGTTGTAAAGATGTCAATATATATAGCACTTAGAGCTTCCTTTTTTTTATAACATTGGTAACACTTGTTGACACTTGGAAAATGTTGAATATATAGATTCCATTGTTTGCCAATTTTTGTAAAATAAATTATCAAAAAAATGTACATTACGTTTTTTCTTTTCTATGATTTATGGCATTGTATCTGTCTTATACTGCACAAAAGACATGTTTGAGTTCTCTCCTCTTCTAAGCATGGTTGTTTTGTTTCCATAGAGGTGCGGGACTTTTCTATTGCAGTGAAAATCAAGGCCACAGAGAGAAAAATGTGACAGGAGCAAAAAAGGCCCGGAAACAGCTTGGGGTTCAGAGAGTTAGACCCTGACATGCTGGTTAATTTAAATGTGATACCAAATCACTACGGAGAAACTTTGGTGGGTTTTGGACTTAAATCTCATGTCCCTATTAGAGCGTAGCAGGAATGAGTCCATTAACCTGTTAATCTGTTTCTTGTCTCCTATCATGTGCTCTTACATCACATATCACCTTAGGTTAGGTGAGAGGATCCCACTCTGGCTATCTTTACTACCCACATCATGCACAAAGCACTTAAAAAGTCAATTTAATTCCTTAAGACAAAAGAACCTTGACACATGTTCAAAAACACAAAGGGGATATTACAGCAAGTTCATCTCCCCTTTAGACACACCTATACTCCACAACAATGCATTCATTAATAATGACACACACACACATATATATATATATATATATATATATATATATATATATATATATATATATATATATATATGTCTGTATTGACCTGTTATGATGTCCTTCACTTACAATGGTATATTTCCATAATCTTCTCTATGAAAAGAAAAGCCCATGGTATTCTCAACCCTCTGAACCAGAAGTAGTTCCAGGGGGTGTTTGCTCACATTTTATTCACTGTGGCCTAATTTTTTCCCTGCCATATTATACAACATCCTTCACCTCCTTGGAAACAGCACAATCACGGCGAGAAGTAGTGAAAATTAAAAAATGCTAGGATGGCATAAATCACAAAAAAGACAATAATAACGCAAGTTGAATTTCTCTGATAATTTTTTTCACAAGTTTTATTTCAATAATATGCAACCACACACAACAGCCTTATCTGCATACTGTCAGTGGCTCAGAGGCCCAATCAGAACAACTGTGGTTTGATCCCGGCTCCTCGGTCCATGTCAATGTGTCCTTTTACACCTGGCCCCATTTTGTCTTTTGCGGCTGCTGTGATCCATTCTAAAATAGAATCAAGTTTTTATGCCATGTCAATCTGAATGAAATGAAAGTGTTTATCTTTTTGTTACCAGTTTTTCATCTTAAAGAACAACTTTCACAAAGTTTTCCACATGTAAAAGTAATTGATCATTTGGCGTCCATGGTCCTCATGAGTTTCTAAGATTTTAAAAAGAAAAAGAATGACTTGAGATGTTGTTACTCAGCCTAAACATAATCCCACTGTCTCAAGAATAGTGCCGTTTTATCTCAGAGCTAAACCCTACAGGTCACCATGACCTACTGTGTGTGATCTGAACCGGGGGCAGAGTTTTCTGTCAGAACAGAAACATATTGTTATGTGTGATTCGGTAACCCTCTCCGTCTTTGCTTCCATGTCGGCCTCTTTCAGACCTGCAGGCGGTTGGTTTGAAGAAGGGGATGTTCTTCAATCCTGACCCTTACCTGAAGCTTTCCATCCAGCCCGGGAAGCACAGCATCTTCCCCTCGCTGCCGCACCACGGCCAGGAGAAACGCTCCAGAGTGGTCTGCAACACGGTCAACCCACAGTGGAGCACAGAGGTACGTATACACACACACACACACACACACACACACACACACACACACACACACACACACACACACACACACACACACAGAGCAGTACATGCCTTCTCACTTTACCGACTGTAGAAACATGCCAGTGCAGAGCAGCAGACCCTGTGAACCGCTCATTCTAAGCTAAGAACACAAGTTTGAGGTAATTACACACTAATGAAAACATAGTTATAAATAATATATTCCATTTCTGCAAATAGATCTCCGGAAAATGCTTCACACTGGCACTTTAAATGACTTCTGAAGGTGGGAAAATGTCAAGTTTCTATTTTAAAGCCAGTACAACAGATTGTAGAACACAGAAAAAGGAGGATTAGGTGCTGCTTTGGTTTCAGCAGCTGGGCGAGAGGATCAATGTAATCCATGAAAATCATGTTTGCAATGTAGAAAACAAGATCAGCCAATTGATTTTCTCATTTAGAGACTTTTTCTTGGAAAATGGTACGTTTCTGGAAAAGTCCATCGGCAGTCAATCCTGTTGTGGATGGTGCAGTTTAATGGAAATAGGCTAAAAGTAATATTAACATTTGATATACTTTATGAGGAATGACTTACAAAATACAAATGTAGTGTGACTAAAAGCTTTGCCAAAGGCATAAAATATTTCATCAATACATGAAAACCATGCATATGTCTTCTTTATTTAATTGTTTCAGGGGATGGTGTTTACTATTACAATTCATTTCATCTATTCAAACTTTATTGAGTGCTTTATGTATCATCAAGTGACTCACATGCACAAAAAGAGTCTGTGTTTACCGGTTTCCTGCCAGATTTCATTTTCCAGAGCACCCAAAATACCAAATTTCAATCCCAAAAATAAGATCCCCTTTACTAAAAAAAAAAAAAAAAAAAAAACTGTTTGTTTTCGCCATGTTGATGTTGCCTAGAATATCTGACTTTGGATATACTGAGCTCTGTTTGTGATAAATGTCATTAGAGGAGTTTTTACATTCCTTTTCTGAAATGGGGGACATGTCAGTGCACTTCACTGAAATCTGAGATTCAAACATAAAACAGGAAAGCGAGATTC
This sequence comes from Anoplopoma fimbria, assembly GCF_027596085.1. Classification (NCBI taxonomy): domain Eukaryota; kingdom Metazoa; phylum Chordata; class Actinopteri; order Perciformes; family Anoplopomatidae; genus Anoplopoma; species Anoplopoma fimbria. The sequence continues at coordinate 11,680,325 of NC_072469.1, forward strand.
GCTGAGTCAGATATTAGCATTAGAGAGTGAGGTTTAGCATTAGCATTGTGTGCAGTGCGTGCAGTTTTTAGATGTAAAGCGGACCCTGGATCTTCCTTCCACTATCTGCCAAAGAATGACCATTATATTATATATTATATATTATATATCATACATTATATATTATATATTCACCATTATATATTTAAAAAAAGCCACGCTGTGTTACAAGTTACAGCTACAAGCTAACAAGCTAACAAACAACATGAACAAATCAAAGATGCTAACTACACTTGCCACTCTTAAACGCCTGCTAGTCGCAAATTTTAATGCAGGAACAAACATGAATGGATAATTCAACCTCAGCTGTCAGTCCAACTACTGAAGTGCTTTAACCTAAACTGCAACTGTCATGCCCTATTTCAAATACAAAGAATTAACGTTTTGAGACATTTGGACTTAAAACTTCAATATTCAGAATACTTGTGCACTCATAACTAAACTTATGCTGATATAGATATGGTCAGCCTTCCTGTGGGTATTATTATTATTATTATGATGAAGCTATTTTAATGCCCTTCACTCCTGTGTCACTACCACTTTATTTCACTCATCATGTCCACCATTCTTGAAAATATTTCTGCTTAAAGCTAATGGTTCATAGTTTGAGGCCCCAGCGTCATGATAATGGCTTTTAAGGCGAGTAATAACATTAATAGCTCCTGTCATGTAACCTAATAAAGTGTTTCTCCAAACTTGGCAGTACATCATAATTAGTGTCACTGAGGGTTGCTGTAATTCATGCCTCTATGTTTGGCTTTTTTTCTTTTTCTTTTTTATAAATGACTAAAACCAAATTCAATAGAATTGTACATGATTTCAGTTTAACCAGCGTTGGACCAGGGTTCTAGGAACTGCAATGATTCCTATTCCTCTACACTGAAACGAAAAAGTCTATTTATACTTTGCCATATGGATTATTGCTATCAGAACGGAAATGTTTGCATCATGATGCTTTCAGCGGCTGTAATTCATTAAGTGTGTCATTGTTTTGTGCGTAATATGGAGCTGTTTTCTGTCCGAATGCCGTTTCTGTCTCAGAATGCTCTCCAGCACAGTCTCTTCCTTTAATTATGTCCCTCAGGAGACTCCATCCACTGGTTTAAAGCAGCGTCTCTCTTGGAAGCATCCACTCAGCTCAAAGCCACTCTCCCTTTCCAAGCAGCTCTCATGTTGAGTGGAGCTCGGCTTGCTTGGCAGTAATGTGCTGTATAACTCTAATGGGTCTCCATTGCATGCTAGCTCAGTCGGCACACTTTCCATACTGCAGCCCAGCACTGTGCAGCTTTAAGGGACAATTCTTCACCATTATATAAGACGATCAACTAATAAACCGTCACAACAATGGATCTGGAAGAAATTACCATATCATTTATCCATCCATCCATTTTCCGTAACCTGCTTATCCAGTTAAGGGTCGCAGGGGTGCTGGAGCCTATCTCAGCTGTCAATGGGCGAAGGCAGGGTACACCCTGGACAGGTCGCCAGTCTGTCGCAGGGCTGACATATAGAGACAAACAACCATTCACACTCACATCCACACCTACGGGCAATTTAGAGTCTTCAATGCAAGCTGCATGTCTTTGGACTGTGGGAGGAAGCCGGAGAACCCGGAGAGAACCCACGCTGACACGGGGAGAACATGCAAACTCCACACAGAAGGTTGTCCAGCCCGGGAATTGAACCCCACAGTGACAGTGCTAACCACTACACCACCGTGCAGCCCCTCATATCATTTATATATTCTATATATATATACAGCGGGTAAAATAAGTATTGAACACGTCACCAAAAAAATTATTGTATTTGAGAACAGTATCAAAAATAACTAAAACTAAAAGAGAAAAAAATCTAAATAAAGGAAATTATTGAATCAAAAATGCACAAAGAAAAGTATATACCTAATTAAATGAAATCTAAATCTAAGAGTAGGAGCAGTCAGTTTCAAATTCCTGTGTGGATTAAACAAATTCCAGTGGGAACAATGCTTAATATCCTGAAAGCCATCAGGATAATAATCCTAATGATTGTTGATATATATATATATATATAGCGGGTAAAATAAGTATTGAACACGTCACCATTTTTCTTAGTAAATATATTTCTAAAGGTGCTATTGACATGACATTTTTACCAGATGTCGGTAACAACCCAAGTAATCCATACATACAAATAAAACCAAACAAATAAATTCAGAAATTAAGTTTTGTGTAATAAAATGGTATGACACAGGGAAAAAGTATTGAACACATGAAGAAAGGGAGGTGCAAAAAGGCATGGAAAGCCAAGACACCAGCTGAAATCTATCAGTAATTAGAAAGCAATCCTGCCCCTTGTCAGTGCAAATTAATATCAGCTGGTTCAGTCCTAACTGATGGCCTATAAAAAGGTGTCTCATTACCAAGGTGTCACACAAGAAACATCTCATGATGGGTAAAAGCAAAGAGCTCTCTGAAGACCTTCGCAACCTTATTGTTGCAAAACATACTGATGGCATTGGTTACAGAAGGATTTCTAAACTTCTGAATGTTCCGGTGAGCACTGTTCGGGCCATAATCCGGAAGTGGAAAGAACATCATTCACCATATACCGGCCACGACCAGGTGCTCCTCGCAAGAGTTCTGACAGAGGAGTGAAAAGAATAATCAGAAGAGCCAAGGACCACTTGTGAAGAGCTCCAGAAAGACCTGGAACAATAAGTAATGCACTCAACGGCCGTGGCCTGTATGCACGCTCACCACGCAAGACTCCATTACTGAAGAAAAAGCATGTTGAAGCTTGTTTAAAGTTTGCTGCACAACATTTAGACAAGCCTGTGAAATACTGGGAGAATATAGTCTGGTCAGATGAGACCAAAATTGAACTCTTTGGATGCCATAATACACACCATGTTTGGAGGTCAAATGGCACTGCACATCACCCCAAAAACACCATACCAACAGTGAAGTTTGGAGGTGGGAACATCATGGTGTGGGGCTGTTTTTCAGCATACGGCACTGGCAAACTTCATATAATTGAAGGAAGGATGAATGGAATAATGTACATTCTTGATAAAAATCTGCTACCATCTACCAGGATGATGAAGATGAAACGAGGGTGGACATTTCAGCAAGACAATGATCCCAAACACACAGCCAAGGAAACTCTCAATTGGTTTCAGAGAAAGAAAATAAAGCTGCTAGAATGGCCCAGCCAATCACCTGACTTGAAGCCAATAGAAAATCTATGGAAAGAACTAAAGATCAGAGTTCATAGAAGAGGCCCACGGAACCTTCAAGATTTGAAGACTGTTTGTGTGGAAGAATGGGCCAAAATCACACCTGAGCAATGCATGCGACTAGTTTCTCCATACAGGAGGCGTCTTGAAGCTGTCACTACCAACAAAGGCTTTTGTACGAAGTATTAAATAAATTTCAGTAAGCGTGTTCAATACTTTTTCCCTGTCATTCCATTTTATTACACAAAACTTAATTTTTGAACTTATTTGTTTGGTTTTCTTTGTATGTATGGATTACTTGGGTTGTTACCGACATCTGGTGAAAATGTCATGTCAATAGCACCTTTAGAAAAATGGTGACGTGTTCAATACTTGTTTTACCCACTGTATATATTCTATAAATAGCAGTATCATGCAGTATAAATAATTAATGTAATTTACTTCTAGTGTGCTGGATCTAAAAAGGTTTCATAATTGGCTGTTGATGATGATGATCAGCAGAGTTTAACTCTTCCCTAGTCAAGAAGATTTAAAAGAAGCTTTTTAATTAGGACATGACATATAGTCTGTAATACTCAATTGAAATACTATTTCTATACTCATACTAAGTTCAGGAGTCCACAGTTAACATCTTAACTCCCTCATCATTATAACCTTAGTTGTAATACTAACTATCCATGAGCAAATTAAATCTCAAGACTATTGTGAAATTTAATAACAAAGAGGATTATCAACATTACACCATCAGAATCTGTATCAGACTTTATTTAACAAGTACATGTGTACAAAGAATTCTATTTTTGTGTTGAAGTCAGAACAGCAAAAAGAAGACATGAGATAGCAATACATTTGACTCTATTTGATCAGATAGCTGAAGAAAAGATGAAATATTAGTAGAAAGTAGTTGTAAGTACTTGTAAACATTATACAATCTAACCATAAAGCAAGGTATTAACATTACCATCAAACTCTTCTCCACTTCCCTGGAGTCAACAAGCACTGAGCCCTTCTACACAACACTGCAAGCAGCCATACCACGGTATAATAATAGGCCTGCTCCAAAAGGGCATGTGTTCCAAACTATAACACACTCATAATGGACACACTCCCCGACATGGCTGCAAGCAGTAAGACCGGGATCTAAGCGATGGAGAAGGGTCTAACTGCAGTCTTGCATGCTACATGACTCACCCCTTTAGATAACTACCAGGATTGATGCACTTATTCTAACACCAAACCAAGTAGTGTTTGTGCCTAATGCTAACCAAATAGATAAAGATAAAGAGGTTTTATTGTCATTGTAGTGATACAACGAAATTCCGTTTGGCAGCTCTCAGCTAGCCCGCAGCAGTGTAGTAATAATAATAGTAATAACAACAATGTACAAGATAGAAATATACAAAAGGAATAAAAAAACGTTACTGTGTACAGCATTTAAAAATTGTGCAAACAGTGCAGTGTAAACATTTGTTCAGTGTAAACATTTGTTGGTAGTGCAAACAGAGTATGAAGTGAAGTGTTTGGCGGGGGTGGTGCTAGCTGTTTAGGACTGAGTTGCAGCTACAGGGGTGTGTGGTTGGGTGGGTGTGTGGGGGGGGATGATGGAGGCCACAGCTCTGGGGAAGAAGCTGTTCCTCAGTCTGTTTGTGCGGGTTTTTATTGTTTTGTACCTTCTCCCCGATGGCAGGGAGACAAACAGACTGTGACCTGGGTGGGTTGGGTCCTTGCTGATGTTGCTAGCCTTCTTGTGTAGACGGCTAGCATGTACTGTGTCCAGAGTCGGGAGCTTGGTTCCTACGATCAACTAAAACCTAACCCAGTATTTTTAACCTAACCAAACTGTGACTGTTTAAGGACATATCATCTAGTAGTGTCCTGTAGTACTGTGCACCCTCAGCTAGACCTACTTGACACAATCGGCCCATTCCGAACTGGTACGCCCTCCGAAAGGGTGCGCGTTCCAAATGTCGACGCCCTGTAAGTAATCTGCAAAAACTATATACAGCTTAGTTTGCCAGGGAAGGCTCTGTTTAAAGGATCATACGTACAATATACATACAACATATGTGTGCAAAGAGAGCCGTAATGTTGGCAGACAAGCCCAGTAAATACACAGAGCAAATATTCACAGTATTTGAGTACGTGCATGACCTAAATGTAATAGTAAAATTGCAAGGCCAGTGTACAACCCAATGAAATGACCTTAGTGACTCTGTAAGGATCAATGCCTTTGATGTGGAGAGAGGCAGAAAGCTGATGCTGTGCCACGCTATAGCTCCTACTGCGGTATGGATGCCCTGTGGTGCTGAAATGAAGTCCCATCATCATACCTAGTTGCATGAGAGATAAACAGCATCTTTTCTCACAACAGGCCGTGGCTTGGATAGCTACAGTAGAGCAGGAGAACTGAGATCACTGTATGTTCACCCTGTAATACATCAGGAGCCAGCTGCTGTAGCTGAAGTCCCTCTCCTGGCTCTTGTATCTCTCACTCAGCAGCATCAACATTTTGAATGAAGTCCTGTTTCCTGTAATGTGAGGTCAGAAAGGAATCCAGGCTAATGAGCTATAATACACTGACGGCTCTGTTTTATTCCCACATCGACTTTTTCTTCCAGCTTTATTGGCTGTACGACCTTATAGTTCCATGTCAGATGTCATGCTAATGAAATAGTGCTCTGTACCTCTAAGCATACAAGACAGTACAACAGGGGTATTCAATTAAAATTCAACGAGGTCCAGTTAGAGAGAATTTCCTCCTGCAAAGGTTCAGGACATCACAATATTGTCTAACTTTTTGGCTATGATTTAGTGCAGCAGTTGTATTAACGTCTGTTTGTAGTCAACATCTGATCAAATAAAGAAAGTCCAATTGAATAATACCTAAACAGTATTCATTGGCAGATTTCAAATTGAACTGGATGAATTATAAATAAGTAATAAATGTTATTCTCTAATTTCATGTAAAATAAGGCCTGGATTAAAAACATAAAATACATTAAAGAAAGCTTTTGAAAAATGTGACCATTAAATTGTGTACAGGGACTATATCTGTGGTTATTGAACCCACTTGTTTCAGCTCTATTTCTCTCTCTGTTTACAGCATTGTTGGACAGTTAAACATTTTTTTTTAGGATTCTGATCATATTGGGCTCTTATATTGTTTATGTTCTGTACCGTCATTTCAGCATTTGTGAGTGGGAACGTTTGTCTTTTATCACACAGACTAAACTCCCCTTTCTCCCCCCCATCCTCTGGTCCTCGCCAGCTTCATTTCACTCCTCTTCCTAGAGATTAACATGGTACTGCGCTGCTGCAACAGCACACACTCCTTCCCCTCCCATTTCCTCTCTCTCTCTCACCCTCTTTATTGAGTTGGTCCCGCATCCTCCACTCACAAACACACTTTTGCTCCGTCTGCTTTCTCCTGGCTCATCTTGTAAATTATTCACTCTGACTCCCTTTTCATCGTCCTCCTTTATCACCCTGCACACTGATTCTCCCAACCCCAGCCTTTCCTTCCCTTCTCTTCTCCTTTTTTCTGTCTTCTTAGCTGCATGTCTCATTGCGCTCATTTCCTCATCATATTCTCAGTTCTCGGCCTAACCCTTTCCTTGTATCTTTTTTTCATCGGTCTTCCTGCACTGGGATTAAACATGAAATATCACAGGACGTGGAGGAGCACTTATTTACAGCTGATATGATACATACAGAGTCACTGACTGTAAAGCTGGATGAAGGTCAGCAGAGGACAGCAGCTGAAATCTACTGTAGCTGCCACTGCTAATACACACACACACACACACACACACACACACACACACACACACACACACACACACACACACACACACACACACACACAGTCTCAATCAAATATGTGTGTCTGAGAATAGACACACATAGGTTAAGGCGGGGCAAGATGGAATATGAGTATAAAGAGAACCGCTGGTAGAGGAGGACCAGAAAAAATAGATTGGGGGAATTGATCAAATGTTCTTCCTGTCGTTTGCGTGCAAACTAAAGAAAGAAAGGAACATGTTGTATCTTATTAAAAATGCATGTGGAGATGATATCTTTCAAGGAAGCAGCACCTACAACTGGTGAGCTAAAATAACCCCTTGTTAAATAATTAATATTTCTTTAAATACAATCCTTTTCATTATGAACAACGATGATTTCAAAACACATCTGCAATCCGTTATGAAAGTTAAGCACATAAAAGAAGTGTATAAGCAACGTAAGAGCATTTTTTTATTCCAAAGAAATAAGATATACAGCTTTTATTCTCAAATGTGCAAGTTGGAGTAAAATTGTGGATTTTTTTTCTTTTTATCTGTAACATCCGTTTCAGATTCAATTTAAGTTTTGTTCTTTTTTTAAGTAAAGGCCCTGGTGAGTCCTAAAATCTCACTGTGTTTAGCACCAATTGGTTCTTGGATTGACCTTCTAGGTAATGGTTTCTGTGATCGCAACCCCAACTCTTAGTCTTTTTAAAACAAACACAATAACAGCCGTTCTGAGAACACTTGCAAGAGGTGGTTTCGGTCTGTTTCCAAGGGAACCCTAGAACTGTTCTATTGCAGTGAGGATATACTGTAATCTGACACAATTGCAAAAAAGTTAACCAAAATACAGGCTGCCTGCACGGGCATCTGTTGACAAAGACACAGAGTGGTAGTGGACTGAGTTGGACTTCTGCAGAAGTCTGATGTCTAGGCCGAAGAGAACATGCAGAATATGCTAAATAACCTCCTCAAAAACTTTCATGAAGTTCATCGAGATAAGAAGAGAAGAGAAACGTGTGCACCGTACATCAATGCTGAGTCAAATGTAAAAAAACGTCTGTGAAACCAAACCAGAACCAATTAGAAACAGAACAAACATATCAACTTCACTCAGAGCAGACTTACTTGAAGGTACTTTACTACGAAAGTATTAAATGAGGCTGTTCAGCCCAAAAACGACCAAGCAGAAAGGGAGTTGTATCTTTCAGTTCATAGAAGCTCTCTGAGTTCATAATAGAAACCTCAGCAACAGTCGAGTAGTTTGATATCAGCGGTCATATTGGTACTTCTGCTTCGGTCTTGTTCACAGCAGAGCCCCTCTGGAGCTGAAGAACCGTTTCAGAAAGGTTCCCTGAAGCACCGTGCTCAGATGCTCACACATTTATGATGCTGGAAAATGACCTTTTTATAAAGGTCTTTGCAGCACTATGCTCCAAATATTCTTATCTCCGCCAGGAGAACCATGCCATCGCTCGAGTGAGTGAGCCTGAAAGTGTGCACCTCTGCGTCTGTCCAAGGCTAATAATGCATTCTGCTGCAGCAAACTGCATAATATTTCAGGAGACCAGTCATGGCTGAATGCTCGAGGACCTCTCTTGGTTGCAGTCCAAACACCTTTTATGGCCTGTTTATACTGCTATTGACTCGCTGCCGACTCCTCACTCACTGCTCTTATTTTCAATATCATTAGCTCGATATCTTTTGTTAATCACAACTTGACATGGGACGGATGGGAGATGCAAGTGATGCTCAAAACAAGGTGCAATCAGCGGCCCCAATCCAATCTTTGTGAATTCTCCTGTTAGGGGTTTTGCTGCTATAGTCCAGTTTAGGGAGTCATTTGTTACAAGTTGTTACACAGTATTCTAGCAAATGCTTTATAGTACTTTGCGTTCAACATCACCAAATATGTGTCATTTGTAAACACAGTGGTCATTGTTTAGAAAAAGTAGCATACAGTAGTCATTTTGTGGTTAAAATGGTGGTAGAACTTTGCTAAATGGCATTATATTCTTTCATAATTTGTTATTTGAAGACATTCATTTTCAGATTTAATCCAACTACAGTTTTTTGCCAGCCTGGCAAGTTGTCCATCTGTACAGAGGTTTCTTCAACATTTGCACAATCGTCCACTTGAACTCAAGTATGAACTCATTTGAATTTGATGGTCAAAGGTTTCATAATTTTACCAAAATGTCATAAAGGATAAAAGCTGTTGGACAGACATGGATGTAAACTGGGACTTGGTTGGCTGAGGCCTAGGACCCAGAGGCAGTAATTCTTCTTGTAACTTGAGTGTTAATGTTTGAGCTTCACTGTACAGAAGAATGCATTCTGACACTAGAATGCTGTTTTTACATCCATCTACTGAAGGGGAAAGTTCCTCTGTACCTTATATCTCAGTTCAAGATGTGTCACATTACTACTAGATTTGAGCAAACATAGTCCAGTTTGCAACTTCCAGGTTTGCATTCATGTATTTAATTCACATTTTTAGGTATCACATTAGAAAAGCTGCTTGGAAAATGGCAAGATTCAATAAAAATTCCTCAATTGCACAAAACAAGCTTGTTTGAGGTTTTTTCTTTAGTCTTTGTCTAAAAAGAGTTGCTGCTCTAAATACGGTATGGATACACTTTTGCCACTATAAGTGTCTTCCTGGATAAATATTAATATATTCTTTGTCTTCAAACAGCTTGAAACAGGGCCAATACTAGCTGACATGAACGGACTATTAAAATTAATTTAAAAGAAATCCGGAAAACCTCTCTCTCGTAGATGTTAGATGGCTAATGTGTCTTCAGTTTTGCAACCTTGACCTCTTCTTCTATTGTGTTTACTGGCAGATTACAGCCATGTGTAGCCCATAGCTCCAACTTCTGACCAAACTATGCTGCAGTTTATTTGCTCTAAGCCGGTTGATGGAAACACACACATTTCTTTTTTGTGACGTTTCAAAGAAATTGCTTAAAATTCAATTAATTAAACAGAAACAGGTTGTACATATAAATGTCTACTTAGCATGTTGGTAAAAAAAAGTAATCCAGACTTCATCATTCATTATATTTCATACAAAACTCTCTCCTCTGACTCTTTCTCCAGAGGTTTAACTTCGTGTCTCTGCCTACTGACGTCCTGGAGATCGAGGTCAAGGACAAGTTTGCCAAGAGTCGGCCGATCATCAAGCGTTTCCTTGGGAAGCTCTCCGTCCCCGTCCAGAGGCTGCTGGAAAAACACGCCATTGGGTAAAACCAAACACCACACCACACACAATAATGCAGCGAGTGTGTAAGATGAGGACTGAAAGGGCCGTGTCCGTCATCAGTCCAAAATATGACTCTAGTGCTTGATGTTTCACGAAAGCTGTGGCCGCTTTCCCACACCCACTAGCCCTCACACACAGAGGATGAGATGAAGGATGTGTTTGCCAGTTTAAATCTCACATGACCAGTTGATTTTGGCTCTCATTTCATTAGCTATATTTGAATTCTCCCATTTTTTCTCCCACTCTTTTCCCCGTCCGTCTCTGTCTGTGGTCCACAGGGATCGGGTAGTGAGTTACTCTCTGGGTCGTCGGTTGCCAACGGATCATGTCTGTGGTCAGCTGCAGTTCCGCTTCGAGATGACCTCCACTATTCACCCAGGTACACCAGGCTTAACGCCATCATATCATCCATCCTGATTTCTTTCCTTGGATGTTAAGCCGTCAGCTGTCTTTCTAAAAACGTTTTTAAACTTAGAAAAGTACCAATGACGGTGGATTCTTCTACATATATTGTTATCAGTACATGTATAATTCCTGAAGTGTTTGGATAAATGGTGAAGTTTGTTGGCAGGTTTCTCAATTTTGGTTTAGTTTAAAGAATGGATTATATCAGCTGAAACTAAATAAAATTAAACATCCAGTGTGCAGACATTGTAGGGCACAGATCTGAGTTTCTTTGAGTTTCACATACCTCTCCCTTAAGCATCAACTGTAGGTTCAGTCGATTAACGTGATTCGTTGTTTGGGGGTTTTCTGCATTCTTGTGCTACAGAGCAAAGTGCAGATGGCAGTGAAGCAAACATCTTCTTTTACGTCACTATTTTAAAGCAGGAGACATTTAAGTATGTTTTAGATGAGTTCTACTGCTTATGTGATTTACTGAAAGCCTTTAGTGACTTCAGAGGGAGCTGTGTGAAGTCTGATAAATGTCCTGAACTGACACGCTGTCCTCGGCGCCCGTTTGGGTCTGAAGACTTCAAAAAAAATCTGGAGGTGTGGAGTTAGAAAGAAGTGAGCTCCACAGTGTACACAACCCAAACTTGTAAAGAATATGTTCAACACCACCCAAGTTATTATATTGTTTTTACTTATTTAATATTCTTTCCTGTTTAGTACTTTTATTACTTATTTATAATACAGTTTTTTCTACAATGTCTCTTGTTTGCACATCTCTGTGCTGCTGTAATCCTGTAAATTTCCCCGCTGCGGGACTAATAAAGGATTATCTTATCTTATCTTATCTTATCTTATCTTATCAGCACCATCACCTCCATGTGTTCTGTCCTCAGATGACGAGGAGATCTCCCTGGTCATAGAGGCAGCCTGTCCTGAGGGGGAACGCAGCCAATGACCCCCACGCCGCCGATCCACCTGATGATGACACGCTAAGTGTGGGCCCCGACATGCCCGACCTCCCCCTGGACGCCCCCACCCAGCCCGAGACACCACCGTCACAAGCCCCTGCGCCGGAGGAGCCCCTTCCTGCCGATACAGAGGAGCCGGAGGCGACGCCGGAGGAGCGAGAAGCTGCGGAGGAGGAGAGCACAGTGAGGGAGGAGCCCCCTTCTGAGGAGCCACAGGTGGAGCAGCAGGAGGAGGAGGTGGCCCCGGCTGAACAGCAGGAGGAGAGCAGTGGAGAGGTTGAAGGAGGGGAGGAGGGGCCACGGGAGGTAGAAGAGGAGGAGGAGGAGCGAGGAGCAGAGTCGGCACCACAAGCTGAGGAGGAGGTGACAGCAGGAGAAGAGGAGGTTGGGGAGGAAACACAGCCAAAGCCAGACTCTGACAAGCCTGTAGGAGAATCAGCAAACAGCGGGGCTGCTTCTATGGAGCCACCCGCCGAGGGAAACACCACATCCCAGGAGGCCTCTGTAGAGCAGTCTGAAGAGACCCCACAGGAGGAGACAGAGGGAGGAGGCAGAAGCTGCGTCCCCTGCGCCTGCAAAGCCCTCTTCTCAAACTACAACTCCCATGCTCCCTCGCGCCGCAAAACCCGCCCCTGCTCCCTCCCGGTGTCGGAGCTGGAGACGGTGATCGCGTCGGCCTGCGGCGAGCCGGAGACGCCCCGGTCCCACTACATCCGGATCCACCACCTCCTCCACAGCCTCCCCTCGGCCCAACACAGAACCCTGAGCCAAGAGGAGGAGGAGACCGGGGAGGTGGAGAATACGAGCACCCGAGACACCACCTCCACATCGCCAACACTTAAAACCTCCAAAGAGGAGGAGGGGCAGGAGGAGGAGGAAGAGGAGGATACAACCCAGTCCCCCTCTCAGGTAGGACAGTCATGGACAGAGGTGGGAGGTGTAGCCTAACACTGTAACAAGTTACTGTAGAACAACTAGAAAGCTTAAGGTAGCTGTCAAAAGAATTACTTAACGCATCCCCTGAAAAATGCACTTAAACGTGTATTTTAAGATGACTATTATGCTTGTCAACGTTACACACTGGGTTTCTCCAACAAATACATGTGTGTGTGTGTGTGTGTGTGTGTCTGTGTGTATATATATATATATATATATATATATATATATATGTACTGTATATATTTTATATATATATATATATATATATATATATACGTGTGTCCACTAAATATTGGGCTACTTGCTAGTGTAATCTACCAAATCACTGCATCCGGAAAGTCAGATTGCTTTGGTTGTCAATGCCATTGCATAACTTGACAAGCTGTTGCACTCCGCTGTGCTTCTCCTGCCAAACAACATGTGCACACTTATGTACCTCAACATTCACAAGTGTTAAAGGGCCTATTTGTGGACGCTGTGGACGCTGCGTCAAGGCTTTCGTTATACGGTAGTGGTGGTTTCCCTTGTCCACTTATAATTATTTTCAAAATGATGCATTGGGTGTGTTCAGAGGAAAAATCCTAATGACCTTTCATGACGTCCACGTTTGTGAGTTTAATGGTCGCTGTATTCCTGCAGGTTCCAGAGTGTCCGGGCCCCTGCTGCCGCCGCTCTCTGCCCCGCAGCCTCTCCATCGAACGTCTCTCTGAGCTGAACCAGCTCCTGGAGGGTGATGGAGGAGGAGGAGGAGGAGGGGGAGGAGGACACACAGCTGTCAGGAGGATCTCTCCCTCCTGCCTGGAGAGCGAGGAGGGTGATTCTAGCAACGGAGGAGGGAGAAGGGTCGGCGGCAGCACCCACAGGCACCCGGGCGAGAACGAGTGTGAGTTCTGCGACACCTCCTGCTACAGCACCTCCTGCTATAGCACCTCCTGCTACAGCACGTCGTGCTACAGCAACTCGGGCTACGAGGGGAGGGGCCGCTTCTGCAGCCACACCCGCCTCTCCTCGGTGGACAGCAACAGGTTGTCCGGCAGCACCGTGTTCTCCTCCCAGGACGAAGACGAGGACGAGGAGAGCGCCTTCGAGTCGGTGCCCGACGGCAGCCACTCACCAGATGGCCAGGAGGTGGGCGGGGCAGGAGGAGAGAGGAGGACGGGGCGGTTGAAGGAAGCCAGGAGAGGAGAGCAGGGGGAGCCGGCTGTGGCGGGGCCCAGCGATGGAAACAACATCGGTGAGATGAAACGTGACTTCTTGTTGGTTGTCAACTGGAGCCTCAGCTTCACTCTGGGTTCAAACTGAAACATGAGGGCCGTATATGACACAGCTGGCCTCTAAGTTTGATTTTATTTCATTTTTAGGTAAAACACTGGTAACAAATCCTTAAATTAAAGAGCTCTTTAATTTAAAGCAATCATAAATTGGAAGCTTCACATTTTAAGGTGGAAAAAAAGATGGAATGTGACATCAGTGTCAACTATGAAAGAAAGGGAGAGATATACATTTAATAAACCAAAATGTAAATACTGAATAAGGAAGTTGCATTATTAGCTTGCAAACTAAATCTTTTCTTAACATGTTATAATTGATAATAACTCAACACAGTTAATTATGATTATTATTCCAGTCGCAGACTACAGGCTGAATGACCATACAGCATGTGAGTAAATAGGCTTTTAATCCTTATTCTCACTGTTCCTTAGTCAGTAAACTTTCCACATGTTGACTAGGAAACTTGATTAATTAAGCAATTCCAACAGTAAAATAAGACTAATGTTATACTTCCACTTTGCTTTATATTTTAAATCGCTGTGAAGCTACATCAATGACACTCAACACTTCCTGGACAGAAGTGTCATATTTAAAAGTAATATAGCATCTCAAAGTGTCCTCACTTTCCATTAGGGAGACCACATGAGGACATTTTCCCACCAGTAAATAAACTTGTGTGATGCTGATTTCACCTGACATTTAACAAAAAAAGTTGACGCTCGATATCTGTAGAGAGCTTCCTTTGATCTTTGACGTTGGATGTCTGTGTGTCCGGCCTCTCCGGTCCAAACAGCCTTTTTCACTGCTGCCAATGTGACATGTCATAGCAGGGTAAACACAGGTGTAATGTTGTAACACTGATAAACATACCATCACATAAACAGGTGATGTTGATTTAATTAACACCAGCTATTACCGATGAAGTGCCTTAAACGTTGTACAGATGTTCCATTTGTAACGTTTTGAAATAAAAGTAACAATTAAATCAAAGAAATAAGTGAACTAAAATAAGAAATAATAGCTTGTTTAAAGGTGCACAAATAAGACACTAAACTCCAGTAGATAAACTGGTTGTTACCACATTTTGGTGTGAGCTGCTATAAATGAAACTGTGTTGTCTTGTTTCACTGGGTATGTATTCATGTTTTATTCTGTAACTGTACATTTTACAGGACAACTGCGCGAGAAAAGTAGGTCACACACACACATACACACACACAGTCAAAACAATGAAATTCCCTTGCAGTCAGTGTGCTGACCACCTTTATGTTCCCATCAGCATACCAGAACATACTCCACCTGAAAGTGTTCTTTCTAATTCTAAAATAAAATCTCCACACATGTATTTAGATCATTTTGTCCTTAGAATGTAAGTCTGATCCGATCCAAATTTTATGAACTAAATTATTTAAGAGATTTAATGAACCCTGAGTCTCTCTAGGCGTCTGTATCACACAATTTGAATTATTATATTGTGTAATACAGATGCCTAAAGAGACTCAGGGTTTATTCCATCTCTTAAATAATGCAGTGTGAAATACCAAAGCTTCTGTGCTGATTGTAAATCATAAATGCTGATTATGTTGAATGTAAACATGGTAAAGGAGCAACATTCATCAGGTGAAATGAGGACGTGAGTGAGTAATGCTGTGGTGAGTGCTGAGTCGCGGCTATTTAAAGACACCTGCAGAGTGAGTGTCATTGTGTGAGTGTTATTTTAGGTTTAATCTGGTGGAGTTTGTGTCCGCTCTGTGGGTGTGAACTGAAAACAGCAGTGATTCAAAGCTCTATGCTGAAGTCAGTAAGAGTTTATAGTCATCAAGCCATTATCATGTCAGAAATTACTATTAAGGAGTGTCATAATCATATAAATATCCTTAAAAATAATAACAATAATCCACTGTTTACTGATACAAAGTTTTCTCTAGAAATGCTCAGATACCATTTTTTTTCCTTCACAACTCCAATACCAATAACTTACGTATTGGCCGATACAGTGAATGAACGCCAAAGTACCTACTTTAATCTACGCATAAATGATTCTGAGTGTAACACATGGTAAAATATTCAACAATCCATCTATATATTTATTAGAAAAGCACAGTGTCACTCCTGATGTGGTGGTGTTTTTGAATGATATACTTCTACATATTTGTCACTGCGTGATATTTAATGTTTACAACCTGTGGAGTTTTTCTATGCATTCTATTTCCACATGGTGATACGTTCTTATTTGTGATATGTTTAGGTGAGGATGATGCTGGTGATGTTATTTTTGTTGTTCTTTTTGGTTGCTCTGGAGGGGCTGGTGCCTTGCTCAAAGGAACCTCGGGAGTGCCCAGGAGGTGAACTGGTACCTCTCCAACCACCAGTCCATGCTCCATACTTGGTCCATGTGGGGACTTGAACCAGTAACCCTCCAGCTGCTTTTTATTCATTTTTAACCGGGCAATCTCTTTTCAATTTAGATATGTTCTTCTTGAAGGATATCGCTTTTAGTTTCAGTTAACAACAATGCTTTATGCTGCTTATTTTGAGAAAGAGAAAGAGATTCAAAGAGAATTTCCTTCTCCATACGAGCGTCAGTCTCCTCTCACCCTTCACTCAGTCAGTCAGAGAAACAGATCTCAGTCAAACATAATTTCTCTCCTGCCAGGTTCCCTCTGTCCTGTTCTCGTGAGAACCACACAGTTCCAGCATCATTTTCATTTTATGTGATTTGTCCCCCCTCTACACACAGTGCTATACCTGTCTGACAATCTTAGAATTATTAATGTTGATGTATAATGAATAATGTAATGAAAAATCTGGGATTTGTTGGGTATTGCAGAGCATATCTTAAAAGACAACAACAATGCACTTGAACAGTGATTTGGACGTTGATTACCATGGCAACGGTCAAAACGTTGAAGCATTCAGGTTTAGCATTAGATACTATCTATACATATATATGTGTATAAATATGTATATGTATATATGTGTATATATGTTTATATATATATGTATATATGTATATATGTATATATATATTTATATATATATATATATTCATATATATATATATATATATATATAAAATACTCCACATTTCCTGCCGGGTGTTTGGTGCGTCCCCAGCATCATGGTCATTTATCCCGTACTGTCTCTCTGATGTCCTGTAGGCTCCTCCCCTCCTGTCGGCCATCTTCCAGTCCTGCGACCCAGCCATGACCTAAACCATTTTCCTGCTGCCACTGACCAAGCCTTACCTCCAAGTAAGAAGCAACGCCTCACAGTCTTACTCTGGAGTCCCATCCCTACACCCCTGGTCTGCCGTCAGCGTGGCTGCATTCATACCGGTGCATGCTGCCACGTGTGTGTGTGTGTGTGTGTGTGTGTGCGTGTGTGTTTACTTTCCAATCATATTCCATCTCCTGTGTGTTTGCCGTCATCATATCATCATGTCATCATGTCATCCTCCCTCCTAGCGCCTCCTTCAGGTTTAGATGAACTGCTGCTTGGTTCATGTTTGGATCTGTACTTGGATGGCTGCATGGCTCTTTGGTCTTCGCTGATTCAGAGCAGGAAGGTCAGCTCCTGGGAGGCCAGAACTCCACTTAGCCGTCTTTTCGGTTCTCTAAATGTATAGTATAGATTTATAGTTAATAACAACTAGAAAAGTAAAAGGAAAGGTTTTTGGGGGGGAAGTTAGATAGTGGAACCACTTCTTTCAGTCTTTGTGTGTTTCTGTTTCATGGCACCGACGTCCTGCGTGGATGGATAATAACAGTGAAATAGTGGCAGCACTTAACTAGTCCTGAAACAACACCCATTACCAGTTTTAACATCTGTTGTACAGGCTAGTTTCATCCCCATGCTTCCGTTTTTTATGCTACGCTAGGTTAACTACCGATAAAGATCCTCTTATGTCAGTCTCAAACATGGAACAAATAATCGTGTTCCAAAAATGTGTGACACTCATGTCATTAAAGCTGCTTTTCCACCAAGCAATCCTGTTCAGGATGGTATGAATAAGAAATGTTATATTTTTTGTTTTCAATTGCAATAGTTGTGGACAGTACCTGGTACTTTCTTTAGTACCACCTCGGTCGAGCTTTCAAGCTGCTCTGATTTGATTCATCACCAGGGCGACAGGACATCCCAATGAATCTGAACATGATACATATATGATACATATATCTTCAGATTCAGACTTTAGCCATGTAAGGTAACCGTTTTTAATTTTATCATGAAAAAAAGTCCATGAATCCCATTGGAAATCAAAGTTTAAAAAATATGCTTCATAACGGCAGAAATTGAATTATGTATCCTTTTAGTGATGCCAGTTTGCCAGAGTGAAAGCAAGTATTACAGGCTAAATAACAACTTAACTCTTCTGATCTATGGCAACATTATATTTTCTGTGTACCTCCCCAAAGCATCATGGGAACTGTAGTTCCAAAACTTAGAGGATTGTTGTCCCCGAAATAGAAGTCAGACAAAGAAAAATAGGAGTGACATTAATGTTTACTTTTGTTCATTAACCCATCAATATACATATATTTTGACATTTCTAAAGCCCAGGTAGTTGAGGGGGCGCAGATATCTAGATTTGGTCAAAGGGGTCCCACAGTGTCAGACTTTGAAACCCCTGCCCCAATGATCCAGTGGTACACAAAGTGGGAACATTGTTCTGGATTGGAAAAGAGAAGTGATGAATTCAAAAGCATGATTTTGCCAGATCGGCAGTCATACAAATCTGTGTAAAATGTAATGAAACAGATGAAGAGATCAACACATTTAAGCGCTGGAACCAGAAAATATTTCATAATTTTTACTTGAGAAATTGCTTTAACAATAGGTTTTTTTTTCTTTTATCGCACAATAAGGAAATGCCACAGTCTTTTTTAAGGCACTAACCCTTTCCTGCACAATGTAAGCAGACAGAGTGTGGAGCTCATTCCACCTTGACTTTAAGTACATGCAGGTCAATCCAGTGGGATTTAGACAAGCACTTTCCAACAGATAGGCAGAGTGTTCCATCATCTGACACCGTGGACTGGATCCACTTCCAACACTTACAGGAACAGGACCACATTTACATTATCCAAACCTCCTTCAGCCTGATGACATGGAGCAGGGCTACGAAGCCAAGGTAGGAACACCGACTCCCTAAATATGGGCAGGACTGGCATTAACAAGCTGTGCTGTGTGCGTGTGTGTGTGTGTGTGTGTGTGTGTTTACGAGGGTTATTATGGTAACTAAAACTAACTAAAAGCGATATCCTTTACCAAAACCAAAAACTAAATTAAATTATCAGTTAAAAATATAATGTAATGATATAAAATCTACGCAAATTCATTTCAGTTTTAGTTCTTTGACATTGAATACACACGGGAGAGCTGCATGCGTCATGTATCTGTGTGCGCGTTCGTGGTCAGAGCAGTCATTACAACTGAATTATCTTCTTTATCTTGCTCCTCCTCCTTCAGCCTCCCACCCCTCAAACCCAGACTGGCCAATCGTAGCATAGAATCAGCCAGCTCTGACGACTGTCCGGCTCTGCTCCATAGACTCTCATCCAATGGTTTCAGATGTCCTTCATGTTCTGGCTGGTTTAGTGGATCTGGAGCTAGTCCCGGTTAAATGTTGTTTAAAAGTGATACCTGTTACCTAGAGAGGTAAATATATGGGAATATATGTTTCTAAAATGTTACATTTCTACATAAAAACCTGTTGAGCTAACATAATTAACTAGCTACTGAAGGTATACTGAATGTCTAAGCATGCTGCTTTTACTTTTAATGATTATAGCAGTGAATAAAGACCTAACCGGCTCTACAGGAACACTGATGTTCCTTCATTTCATTGTCTTCTGTCTCCATCACCAGGTGATGCGGTGGTTCACTTTACACTGTGATCTGTGGCTTTAACTTCAATCTTAATCTTTTTCACTGCTGAACCAGTTAGACATCCTGGAGTTATCCTTCAAACACATACTGTAGACCCTTCTGTCTGTTTCTCTCTGAAATCTCTTTTTAAAAAAATAATATTTCTTCAGGGAGTACAGTTAGTGACAGTGTGGGCTCCATGGTGGCTCTGACAGCTTGATGGAGTAGCAGTAGTTATTCTGACTCACTGGATGCAGACCGTGGATACAAGCCTTCCATTGGCTGCCATCTCAGATCATCCTCCCCTTCTGCCATCAGCACCATCTGTTTGTAGGGCTCCATCAAGATGATTGTGATTGGTTGAAATGACTGCAAACAAGCCAAAGTGTTTTTATACCAGAGTGATAATGTGTGGGGCCAGACCTTTCTTTAGCACTGACACAGCACTGTGGAGATAATTGTGGCTATGCTAAGCAGCAGCTAATGTCAATTACAATTTAACCCGCCTCTGTTTCTGGCAACAAGAAATTAACTCAAATCACTGAAAATTTGCCAAAGTGAGTAATTCTAAATTTGAACTTTAAGACCTTTTGTTACTACCCTATAGCAGCTCCAAATTTCAGTTTATTTTGCGTCTGAACGGAGCAGAAACATTGTTAAGAGGAATGTGTCAAAAATAAATAGCAATGTGTCAGATAAAGTGACACAGACAGCTCTTGGTTTATTATTTTTATTTTTTTCATGCGGACTATAGTTTAAAATTTTTGCCACATATACTGAGCATAAGTTGGCTATGTGAAAATGATTATAACATTCACATGTTAAGGCTTAAATTGGAGTGCACCATATTAAATTATTTGTGCACTTTTGCTTATTAATGCTGATGAATACCAATTGAATAGTGCCCTGCCAATATCTCAAAGTCTGCTTCTTTTGATGTTGCTCTGTATCTGCTGGATGCGTCTTGGCTAAGACGTTTGCCACAACAACTTAATAAGGTGATAACAAGTCAGTGTTTTTTTACAGACTGTTCCATAATGGCTTGTTGAGAAGATTTTGGATGCATTTTCACTCTGTGATCACAGACAGATCCACTTGTTTTTGGAGCATTTTGTTTTTTTAAAGGAGATGATGTGTTATACTAGAGTCGATCTTCAGTTTTCACCAGTGGTGGACACTGTGTGAGTTTGATTTTATTTCCAAAAGGGAAGAGATAAGCTTGTTATTCTCAGTCATTTGCACGTAAGCCTGGATCCTACCACCTTGTCAGAAAAGACCTAAAAAGCTGTGGGGATCTTGGAGGCAGGCATCAGCCAATGCATGAAGGGATGAGTTATCCACTCAGTCTTGGTTTTTATGACGTGCATACGGCATCAGAGTCATGGGAAAATGGGGGAAGTTAAAGAAGAAACTCCTTGTGAGTGGATGGCGGTCAAAGCTAAAATATTTGGAAAATGTCTGTGAGGGATTTAGAGTGATTATGTAAGTAAGGATTGATATGCTTTTTTATGTAGTTTGTTAATCGCTGAGTTTGCTATCCCTGTTTATTTATAATGCAATGTGTCTTATTGTGAGTACATTTGAAAAAGAAGCTTCAGATCTTGTCAACTTGTGAATGAACAAATAAAACAGGGCAATAAAAAGTAAAAGGCGTTATGGATGTTGATTGACAACCAGGGAAAATAACAATCATGAGCTTCTTTTCATTTCATGAAAAGGTTTGTTTACATCCAATTAACCGTAACATGATTATTCACCACGCTCTAAACAGTGGAACAGAAACTTAGACAATGACTGTCTAATTCTCCTCCTCCTCTGTGTCGTCACAGACTGGGAAGCTCGCATCGACAGCCACGGCAGAGTTTTCTACGTGGACCACGTCAACCGGACCACCACCTGGCAGAGACCCGTCAACAGCGGCAAGTGTAACCACGGCATCCCCCGCTCCGGATCCACACAGCAGATGGAGCAGCTCAACAGGAGGTCAGACTGGGAACATGGGATCGTAGTAGACACTGTCACACATCAGTGCTGTGGCATGTGTTGGTATACTGGAACACCAATGTTAGCTGATGAACACAGTCTATATTTAACATATTAGTTTCTCTTTAAGCACTAAACAAGTCTCTCTTCACTTAAAGTTGTTTCAACATACCAGTGTATCATGTTATAACTAGATGTGTTCGTGTTTTAATGAGATGCATTGTTTAATATTGAGAATACAACAAGAGACCGAGAAGAAAAAGAGGGAAAAAAATCCTGGTAGTCCATTTCCTACATTTGTTTTTGTTGAGCTGAAACAAGGCAATGAGAGAGTGGAGTACAGTCAGGCTTACTGGTCCTATAGTGGAGATAGGCTGACATCTGGTGACTGGAAAGGAAACTCCATCAACCTTTGTGAGGCTGATTTTGTGCTAAGAAGTGCAGTGAAATGCAGAAATGAATGTGCAATAACATTAAAAACAGTGACATGTCTCTTTGTGAATGCTGCAGATAGCCTTTATTATAAAGTTATAAAACTTCACAAGCCAAAGAGTTCCGTCTTCATCCTCCTGTATTAGAGGACAACTTGTTGTTTGTGCAGGTACCAGAACATCCAGAGGACCATGGCCACGGAGGAGGACGGTGGGAGTCCCAGGCTGGAGCGGAGCGGCAGCACGGAGACCGATTCTGAAACGCCTCAGACAGGTACAGGAACGAGCCTACGCACAGTTCAAACTGACATCAGATCTGCTTTGTCATGCCAGCTAAAGAACAGACTATAGAGATACATTGTTTAGGATTGGGTTCATGCATAGTTATGCAACCACTGACCTGTTTCCATTATTTGAATAAAGGTTCTATTTTGTGTCAATGCCATTACAAATCTTCTGATGCAGTACTTTTTTATGTTGAATGTTATATTTATCATATGTACATGTAATACCTAGGTAAAACCTACTTCAATGCTTAAAATTACTATCCAAAGAAAGTACATATCTGTCGTCCCTCTGCAGGCCCCGCCTCCCCCGTCAACCACCAGAAGATCAGCCATCTCCTCCAATCGCCTGCTGTCAAGTTCATCACACACCCAGAATTCTTCACTGTGCTGCACAGTAACTATGTGAGTCCTGCACACACAGACCAATACCTAGATACAGTATAGTGTACTCAGTACTTTATAGTTATGCTACAAGTCAGATGTAGTAAATATAGTACATTCATTATGTATGTGTTAAAAGAGTCTATGTCAGACCAGTTTATCATCATGCCATGCTTCCCATGCTGAATCTATATCTATATCCATACAGCACAAGGGGATCTCTTAACATGTTCCTTCATCCCCATGAACACACACACGCTATAGTTGATTTTGACTCAGTCCCACATACACCGTCCTGCTGCCACAAATACTCATTGACAATAATAATAATATAGATTATTGACCATTCCCTCAGTATATATTGAATGATATCTTGAATTGAAACAATTGCTGTTCAGCAGCCAAATTTGCGCACTCTCAGATGTCACAGTGTCAAAAGTGTATCCAAATGGAAGAGTTTGAAATCTGTTCCTGCATGCAACTACAAACGCATGTGGTGATAATGTCACTGTGACAAAATGTCCACTGATCAGTATTGACAACAACAAAACATACTCACAATAAAATAATGAAATGATGTAATGTAAGGAGCAGAGGAGGCACTCAGTTGGTTGACAATGTGTAATAAACTATTGGAGGCAAACCAAGATAATCTAATACCTTTCTTTTTATAAATGTCAAAGTTCAACCTGTCCCTGTTCTCTGTCTTCAGGCGGCTTACCGGATGTTCACCAGCAGCAGTTGTGTGAAACACATGATCCTGAAGGTGCGTCGCGATGCCAGGAACTTTGAGCGCTACCAACATAACCGGGACCTGGTGGTTTTCCTCAACAGGTTTGCAGACACTCAACTGGAGCTGCCAAGAGGCTGGGAGATCAAGACCGACCCCCAGGGCAAGGTAGGTTACCTATGTATACATATGAGGGGGATGGGTGTTAGCTTCTAGTCAGCACTGCGTCACACTTGCACACTCACGTGCTAGCAAAGCTAAATGAGCCAAGGACAAAACACTGGACTGATACTCATGTCAGCTCTTTGGCATGATCATGCAATATGAACCCCAGAGAAGGTCAGAGTCCAGCATGTGTACTGCAGAAGAAGTTAAATACTGGAAGGGTAAAACCGCCCACAATATGAAACCGGCAAAAGCACTTACTGTCTCAATGAAATGGAGTTGAGATGATCTGTGATATTTGAGGAACAAAATGTACAGTCTTTTGTCCTGCTTTTTGTGTTAAATTCTGTCTCATTAACTATTCATTAAAAAAATTCAAACATTTATGCATTATTATGCGTTTATCAGCCCCGTGATACGATGGGTTCTACCTTGGCCCAAGTTACAACCCCTGACATTTCATGAAAAACAGGCTGCTAGGTTTTACCGTAATCCTGCTGAAAAACCGACAAACAAACCTAAACTGCAGCGGTTTGTTTTGTGTTTGAGAGAGTCGTGCCAATCACGTGAATCTGAGTGCTGTAAAACTGTAAGAGGGAACCGACACTCCAGCCTTATATCCACAAAAAAGTACCTTAAAATGACAGTGTGTGACCATTTTGTTTGTAGAAAGTGACCTGGGAGTTGTTGTAGAAGATGGATATTCAATTTCCAGAAAGTACCGAGTAGTGGTGTCACAGATGCTTTGGTTCAAATTGACCAGGCGACCAAGCTTTTCTACGGATGTCAGTTTTTGAGCCACGACACCAGCCACAATATGGCCTTCAACAGACAGGAAGACTTGTTTTCATGCTGTTTGCTACTGAAGCAGTTGTTGATCCCGAGTAGAGGTCCTTGAACATACGGTCATAAATGAGTGGCGGTTAGTTCAAGCAGTATGCAAGATATGCTGCGGACAGACAGACAGATTCACGCAAACATCCGAACGCATTATCTCCACATAAGATAAAAATGAACAATAGTAATACAAATGCATTAAATATTTGATTCCAAATTTGTTTGGAATGAATATTTGACAGTACATACGGTACAATTACAGTCCAATTTTTCTTTCTCTCAGTCTTTCTTTGTGGACCACAACAGTCGAGCCACGACCTTCATTGACCCCCGCATCCCTCTGCAGAATGGCCGTCTGCCCGGCCACCTCGCTCACAGACAGCATCTGCAGAGACTACGCAGCTACAGCGCCGGGGAGGTACTCACCGTTCACACACACTCACTAGTTGCATAGAAAACCACGTATATGTCACTTCCTAAAAGGCAATCCTTTGTTAAAGGATTGCCTTTTAGGAAAACCTTTGTTAAAAACAATAAAAAGCAGCACAAATAATAATTTTGTTAGCTTAGAATCATATCTACAAAAGAAAGTGTGTCTTCTTCACAGAGTAAGCCATGTTCCTACAGTAGCCCAGAATGGAAAAACAAACCAGATTGGCCCCAGCTTGAAGACAGACATAAAAAAGGCAGTTTTTTAATTTATAGATACATTTTTTCAAAAGGCTCAGTGAATTTCTAAAATAGCTCATCACTGGAGTATTTAACAAACAGTACACGAACAGGAGGAAATAGTGCAGTAAACTACAGTGTGTTTATGGCAATAAAGGAACATGTCACCCAGTGCATCATGGTGGCTCAATGATGTGTTTTTAACAGTTTTTGACAACAATGGTGCTCTACGGCACAGAGAAGGTACAACAGGCTCGTATACACACAATACGTTTGTTTGGATGCACATGGGATATGTTGAATAGAAGAAAAATAATGAACATCACCAGACTTAACCTTTGAACACCATAGTAAATTATGAAGTTTTAAAATCACAACAATTCAGCTGAAGAACGTAAAAAAAGTGCAGGAAGTTTCATGGTTTTCAGGATTTTAGCTTGAATTCTAACATGACACATGCAGTGCTAAAATATGAACACATCAGAAGGGTTGACACGTTGATGTTGATGGACATTATCTAAAAACAGTGGATTAGATAATCAGAGGTGAAATGATTGGTAGAAAACAGCTCTCATCAGCAGTATTGTGCGTTTGGTTGACCAGCAGCTGTGTCTCAGTGTAAAGCGTGTCCCCTTTGCTGTTTGTCCTCAGGCCTCGGACGTGTCCAGGAGTCGTGGGGCTTCTCTAATGACCAGGCCCGGAAACAGTCTGGTAGCCGCCATACGAAGCCAGCACAACTCACAGCTGGCCGCTCCATGTAGGCACCGTCACGAGCTCCATCACCAATAACTCATTGTTCCAGCTCTTCCTCCTCTGCGGTCCTGTCTGACCTCTTCTCTCTCCTGTCTCTTTCTAGCCTACAACGATAAAATCGTGGCATTCCTTCGACAGCCAAACATATTTGACATGTTGCAGGAGAGACAGCCAAGCCTGAGCAGAAACCATGCACTGAGGTACGCTGCTTCCTTAAAGGATTGAATCACTCCTTCATCTGCTGGGGTCCAAGTTGGTGGATGACTTGGTGAAGTTGGGGAAGCATCACTTAATGCCTTATGAGAGCGTTTCCTCTCCTCGTTGGTCGGACCGGCGCGGTGCCCGTTGGTAGTGGGCTGATTGTCGGCCCCTTGGGAATGCTGCGGGGGAGGGGGGTAATCACTGTCCTGAACTGCCCAAATGTCAAGAAGACTTTCCAGGTCAGACTGTGATTCTTCCTCTGGCCAACGAGCTAGCTACCTGTTGGTCGGTTGGATCACTTTGACCTAACTGCTTTGGTTTGGTTTTGGTTGTTGTGTTTGTCCATTTGGTTCAGTTCATTTCATTTGGTATGAAAACTGTCATTCAAACTCTGATCGACACTGAGCAGCTTCACTGTGGAGCTATATCCCCAACAACATTTATCCTGCCAGTCCGGGGAATCCAACCAGCAACCCTCTGCTCAAAATGGTGCTTCTATAACGTTTGGACCACCGCTGCCCCCTGAATACATACATAGAAGAACTCCAATCACCAGAGGTTGATGTCTGAAGCAGTTTAAGGGAGGAAAACACATTAGTGAAAATGATTTGGGTCGTGGAGACTGATGGGACCAAGGTGGATGGGGTCTGTTCCAGTCTGGGTCGGTAGGTATTGACAACTCATGACGTCAGTTGGACTAAAACAAGAGGAGAAATAGCGATTCCTCCAGTTCCCTCTGTAGGATATCCAGTCCACATTCCCCACCAGCCTCCATCCGTTTCCCTCCTTTTTTAGCCTTCTCAGTTCGAATGCCTCCCTGCATATAAACAGTACACACTGCTGGCTGCTGTCCAGGTTCGTTTTGGTAAAAGCACACAGGACAGGTGGCGTTCTCCAGGGATTGTTGCAGCTGTCTGCCTCCAGAACTCCAGTCGTTACTGACCAGTGGTTCGGCGTGTTTCAGGGGCGTACTGTTTGAAATGAAGTGTGCCAGTTCAGATGGATTATGCTGTGTTTATATCATGGAAGAACAGTTTTCATTACTGGACAGTTGAAGAAGACAATACAGACTTATTTTTTCTTTCTAATCTACAGAATGTAACACGTTATGGAAAATTGATTGAAACCAGCATCAATGAACATTTTGAACACAAAATAACATTGAAAACAATTCCATGAATACTGATGCATCTTTCTTGATGGACAGAGAGCTCAAGAAGTCAGGAAGGATGCATCCCGGTATCCAGGCCACATATTTATGTGGTATTAGCTGTTTTAATTCAACACAATATATGAAATAAATAACTGATGAGGACTTTGTGTCGTTGGTTGTTCAGGGAGAAAATCCACTACCTTCGGACAGAAGGCACTCAGGGGGTGGAGAAGCTGTCATGTGACGCTGACCTAGTCATCCTGTTGAGGTAAAGCACACACTGAACCCAGTAAACCCATGTTGGGTAACAACGTCTTTTTATCAATGTAGTGCAGAGGAAATAATGTCTTCTGCTTCTCTGTGTCCTGTCCTTGCAGTCTATTCGAAGAGGAGATCATGTCTTATGTTCCTCCTCACCCCATCCACCCCAGCTTCAGCATCTCTCCTCGCTGCTCCCCCGCCTCCTCGCCGCAGAACTCTCCTGGTAGGTCTTCAAGCATGACAATCACAAAAACGTTTTTCTGCCTGAAACATGAATAAAATGGTTTCTTTAATCGTCCCTTCTATTGATGGTAAATGAAAACATACCTATGTAACACAGCAGTGAACGGATTCCTCTGTTATTGTGAATGGAATCTTTAAATTATAAAATACTATTATATGGAAGACCTGAGAAGAACTAAAATACATGCAATAAAGTAAGTTTAAATTAAGTTACATTAAGTAATTAGATTAATTCCTTTTCAAATCAAAACGCAACACAAAACAAGTGAAAAGGTGAATTATACTTCAGTGTTTACCAGCAGAGAGCAGCAAAGACCTGCCAGCATTCTCATTAGTTTTCATGAATGGAAACACGTTGTCAATGCCAAATTGACTGTCCAATAGAATCTTGGGGGTGGGACCATGGCCTGAGATTATCTTTGCTGACTCAAGCCATGCCATGACAGACAGCCTTTCAAAACAAAACCTGTGGGATCTTCTTGGCACAAGACTGTTATAGTTAAGGTTACTGTGAGGAATTGTAAACTGGTAATTAACCAGTCTCAGTGTAATCCTGATCCTCTATATGACCTCCATTTTTCAAGATCCTCCTAGTAGTTTTAACTCTGTTTTGTATTATCAAGGAGTACAGCAATGGCCTAGTAGTTTACTGATGGGTCAACTGGCAATATGTCAGGGTGACATTTAAGGCATAACCTCTAGTGCTGACTATTGAATTATATTGTAAACTGTATTGGGACAGATCCCCACAGATTTAATATTTTGTTTATTCACTTATTCCTAAATTTGAATAAGAGTTGACAGCACTAGTATCAGGGCTCTGCACGTCTTTAAATGGATAAATTCAGTTTCCTTCTGAAAAAGTATTTAAGAAAAAAGTATTTTACAAAGATCTTAAATGTTTTACCTGCTGTAGTTATAAAGTGTTTCTGCACCTTGCACCTAATTCCACCATACTGGTTATAGAAAAGAAGCCTAACAGCGGGCCATCTCCCCATCTCTCTAATAATTAGGCCTATTATCAACATTTCTCTCCATCACGTCATTCATTTTTCTGCTGCTAATGCAGCAGCCGTGACGGCTGAGGAGGTTAGCAGAACATTTTCTCTCCATCTGTTAAAAGCTTTGCCAATATTGTAGCTCTCCAGAGCCTGGAATCACAGTTTATTATCTCAGCTGTAGGCGATATTGACTCTGGTGATTGGTGTTTGCCTCCAGTCTTTCCTTTTGTTTTGCCTCCATGGAACACCATGACGTAACCATGACGTTGGCTTCTAAAGGCTACACGTAGAGTACTTCAAAATTCTAAGCATGTTTGTAACAGGTTCAGTCTAGCAATGTAAGAAAATATTGATTTGTGATACTGTATCTATTCTCAAAAACACTATTGATTTTAAATCAATAGTTAACATTCAAAGATTGGTAGCAGACTGTGGCTCAGCTTGTACAAAAAGTAGTGCCATGGTGTTGGATGTTACAGTGACTGTGACCCACAAACTTCTTTTTACTGTGATTTTATTCATTTGGTGGTACGTTCTTTATACTGTAGCAGTTTGCCTAAAGTTAGATGTATAAAAATGCCTTGCTTACAGTTTTGCAATATTTAAAATGGTAACCCCTGTATCATGATCCACACCAGATTCTTACCAACACACAACCCTGGTTCAGTCAGTGCAGCTGTAAGGTAGCTGGGACATAAAAACTGAATAGTAGCAAGATGGCAGATATAAGGAAAAATAGATTTTCTGATATTTTTGTGGTATCTGTTTATCATCTGAAGCCACTGTGTGTATCACAGTAATCAGTGGGCACATAGTTAGTGGATGCACTCTGGAATCCCATCGACAGTGAAGATGCACAGTGATCCAGGACGCTATCTGAAGCCCTCGCTCACTAACACACACACACACACACACACACACACACTCGGTGAACCCTGAACGGTAATCACTGCTGTTTGACAGAGCCTGCTGTGCTATGTAATGGTGCACTAAAGTCATCTTAATGAGCTCCAGCAGGCCTCGAGAAGACCTCAACTCTGTGTGTGTGTGTGTGTGTGTGTGTGTGTGTATTGGGTTATGTATGTTATGGTGGGAGGGTCTATAAAGGGAAATTGGGTCACAGCAGGGAGGCCCGGCTTGCAATTGTGCTTCATTCATTAGTTGCTCTTCTGTCGTTGTGAAAACATGAAGTGGAAAAACAAATTTTATGAGTTCAGCTGAGCTGCTCCACATCAGTGCGTCTCAGTGTTAGAGAGATCCCACAGAGATCACTCATTTCTTCCAGGAAATGAGTGATGACTGGATATCTTCCAGGCAGGTAGATAATCCATCTAAACCATCCTAAATATCTATTTTGTCTTATTCCAGGAGATTATTTTCCTCTTACACATTAGCAGTGTGAGAAAGATTGATTTGTCTTCCTTAATGTGAGCGGGCGGTGTTTTTGAGTTTTGTATATATTTCTCTCTTATCACTCAGTATAATTAAAGCTGCAGAGTAAACACTGTGTACAGTATAACCCCAACAATAAGTTAACCAACACTGCCATTTATGAACCTGCTCAGTCTTTAAGCCAAGGCTGGACTGGCTGATGTCCACTGGGTACCAGTGCTACAGTTTACGTTGTATTCAATACAATGTATATTCTGATTATAAGCAATAAAATAAACAAGAGACTTCACAATGCTGATGCTGTAATCTATGGTTCAATCGAAAATTTTAACCAGATTTATAAATCATGATCACTAGTAATGAACATATTTAACTTTTTTTTTTTTATATACGTGTATTAGGCTTAATGCTACTATATATTTGATCTCTACCTAATTTCTTCCAAATTATATGAGAGCCATAGTAGGTAAAAACAAATGTAAGAAATAAAATGCCTAGCTGGTGGCCGGGGTGAGTATTATAAAAAAATACTAACTGAAGAAAAAACTCCAACATCCAAGATTATAAAGATGAAAAATCCAATGGTTATTCTCTAAGAAGAAAAAAAGTTATTTTTGTGGAGTGATGAAGTTGATACCATTCAACATGAAGAGATGTGGTCCTCCTTTTAGCAAACTTAAGATTCAATAATAATAATAATAATAATATTTTTCTCTGAATTTTCACTTCCTTCCCCAGCTCAATTCTTTATATTTTTGACACAAAACAGCCATTATTCACCTCCCAACATTTCAGAGTATAATATACTGAAATATTTTCACCACTGAATTTACTTGTCATCTTCTAAAATATAATGGAATGTTCAAATTGTCTCTAGCTTGACAGGCTTTAACATTAAAATATGAACATCAATTCATATTTTAATCATCAATATTACTTATCCAATAATATAATATTCTAAAAGCCTCCGAATGGGGCCATTCCACATAATGAGCACTTTTACTTTTAATAGCTAAATTACATTTTGTTGATAATCTCTCTGTACTTTTCGACTTATTTCTAATGGAGTATTTTGACCAATGGTATTAGTGCTTTTCCTGGCATTTTTTGTTGTTGAAAGCTGTGAAACCTTTCAGTATCAGA
The DNA here is from genome assembly GCF_027596085.1 of Anoplopoma fimbria. Classification (NCBI taxonomy): domain Eukaryota; kingdom Metazoa; phylum Chordata; class Actinopteri; order Perciformes; family Anoplopomatidae; genus Anoplopoma; species Anoplopoma fimbria. The sequence continues at coordinate 11,711,710 of NC_072469.1, forward strand.
CTCCTATTTAAAACAAAAAGTGTTTTGTATGAACCTGTATCTGTGTGTGTGTTTTTGTGTATTTGTGTGTGTGTGTGTGTGTGTGTGTGTGTGTGTGTGTGTGTGTGTGTGTTTGTGTGTGTGTGTGTGTGTGTGTGTGTGTGTGTGTGTGTGTACAGGCCTGCAGAGGGCGAGGGCTCCGGCTCCTTACCGCAGAGACTTTGAAGCCAAACTGAGAAACTTTTACAGGAAATTAGAAGCCAAGGGCTACGGGCAGGGACCGGGCAAGATCAAGTAAGACTTTCACTACACATGTGAAACGGTTTATTGTACCATCCGACGAAAATGAAAGGTGGACGGCTCTAATACAGTATTTCTATATTCTCCCATTAGACTGTAGCAGTTACTGTCGATGTGATCGTAGATATCCTGATCACAGTTGGGATCAAAGCTCACACTAGATGATCATAATCTGCCCCCCATACAGTATATGTTAATCGATCTGCATCATCTTAATTTTTATCTGATCTATTGTGTAATAACATATTTATCGTAGTACTATTGTAGTGTATGTGCTTTGTTCATAAAGACAGGGACATAGCTGCCATTAAAAACAATAGGGTAATGCCCTCTGTTAAATTGTGTATCTTGAATTGGGGTTCTAGTATGGGATAAATTAAGGTTTGATTACATTTAGTAGACAACAATTTCCCCAGCAGAATTGTATTCTTGCACTTGTTGCAAAATAAAATGTACAGAAACTGAACAGTTGAATCAATAAGATGTGTCCTGCATGGGGATAGAAGCAGCAACATGTGAGCCCTGTTGGTGGTTGCAGGTTGCTGATCAGGAGAGAACACCTGCTGGAGGGAACCTTCAACCAGGTGATGGCATACTCACGCAAAGAGCTGCAGAGGAACAAACTCTACGTCACTTTCCTGGGAGAGGAGGGGTGAGACACACACACACACACACACACACACACACACACACACACACACACACACACACACACACAATGTGTTACACAGCAGGGTGCGTGATGTTGTTTGTACATGCTTTTGAAGCCCAAAACTGGTGTATAATCTCTGGAAACTAAGAATTGTGTGTTTTTGATGCCGTAGAATGAGCTCTTCATATCTACATACAGCTTGGGCTCACTGCCAAGGGCGTCAAACACTGACACTTGGGCGTGGCAGTCTGGCTTCTGTTGCTCCTTAAATAGTGTTATTATGGTAAGGATGTCTCTGAGCGAGGTGTATGCGATCCCATGGTTTTTCATTAAGCATCTTACATGACAGCAGTGAGTGGAGGGGTATTCAGGGAGCTGCAAACTGCAACTACACTGCCAGATGCCACCAGCTCCTCGGCAGGGATTGCATCAACTGGGCTTTCAACATGGTGGCCGGCTGAGCGGGCGGCTAGAGGCTAACGGTGCTCGCAGCATGAACAGTGCAAACAACAGCAATAGTGCTGACGGAGCTAACGGTGTTTACCTGATGCCGTGGGTCCGCTCTGACTTAACCACAGTGTGAGTGCAGCGCAGAACAACAGACATTATCTAGAGGACGCACAGACAGCATGGCACAGCTGAGAGGAGGTATTTTACGGGGGGGAACGTTATTAGTGTTATAAGTTAGCATGGCAGAAACATGCACATTTTAAGTTGCAATGGCATAGCAGCGCTGCTTCATTAGGCTATCAGCCTGTTGACTTAAGGGAAGTGAAGTAAAGATTATTACAGCATTCATGTAGCGTTAGCATGCTGTATCCAGCATCCAGGAACCAGTGCAGTCAAGGAGCCGCTGTCTCCGCTTCTAAAAAGTGAAGCCAATTTTGAAGTGTCTTAAAGCGGCATTCTCTCTAGTGTCCATCAGGGGGGGACTCCTCTGGTTGTGTAGAAGTCTATGAGAAAACATTGAAACTCAGTAAACGTTGTAAACATGAGTTTATGGTCTCAAGCTCTAGTTTCAAGTCGTCTTCAATACAGCGTGATGTTCATTTAGTAAATTATGAGTCAAATAGACCATAAAGCAGAGTATGCTTTAGGGCGGGGCTACTTTGTGAGTGACATGTTGCATTTGCTACCAGAGGCCTGTACGGCATCTCTACATCATTCCTCCTCTCCCAAATATGGTCACATCCGTTCACTGGTTGCAAAAAGTCAAAATGGCGATGACCAAAACGCAGAACTCGAGGCTTCAAAAGGGCAGTCCACAAACCAATGAGTGATCTTATATACAGCCTATGGTCTGTCCTCTGTGTACAACATGCTGGACTCTGCAGAGCCCTGAAGCCCCGCCCCCACTGTTACAAAGAGCGCTGCTCTCTTGTTGATTCAACGTTTATTTATAGTGAATGTGTCTAATGTCCAAATTTGACACTGCACTCCCTTTGGTCTCCAACAATACAGCAGCCAAGCGTGAAGTAGATCAGACGAACGGCTCTTGAGATAACACACGGACATTCCTTGCTTTATAGTTGGATATCTTAAATATGGCAAAAGAAGGCTGTATTATCAGTTTAACTGTCCAAATATACCATGAACCACATGAGTAAAGATGTTTCCTCTCTCTTGTCTTATTGTTTCCTCAGGTTGGACTACAGCGGTCCGTCCAGAGAGTTCTTCTTCCTGTTGTCCCAGGAGTTGTTTAATCCGTACTACGGTCTGTTTGAATACTCGGCTAACGATACCTACACGGTCCAGATCAGCCCCATGTCAGCGTTCGTTGAGAACCACCTGGAATGGTGAGCTGTACAGAACAAACACACTCACACACAGTGACACACTCACACATACACACACCTAGTGAATCGGTGTTTTATGAAAAATACTTCAACTCATCTGCAACTTTGGCACTAAGTGTTCATTACGTTTGCGATTGTTCCAACAAACCAGCTGATATGTAGCTACCTAACAGGGCTGGAACAGTTTATGTATTTATTTATTGACTGTAGTCATTCAGCACAAAGAGTCAGTTTAATGAAAACCCAGAACACAGTTAACAGACTATGGAGTGACGTGACTTAGTACAGAAGCCCTGAGAGGCAAAGTGAGAAAACAAAAGTCTGGTGATCCAATTTCTAAATCTGAAATTATTTTCTTTCATATGTTTGTGACTTGAGAGCAGATGAATCAGGATCAGAGCAGGATCATCTTTTTAAGGTCCTTTTTTTGTTTAAATCTGTGAAAACAGGTGTTTGTTGTTGTAATATTCATTGGCCACAAGAGGCTAAAGTGCACCTCTACCCTATGATCTCAACAGGACTAAAGCATAGCACTGATTAAATGACATTTCTAGCCAAAGGAAAAACAGCACTAAAATGTAACATAACTTTGTCACGCACAATGTAATGATTAGAGTGCATGGAGAAATGTATACCCACCTGGAAGAAAACGTGAATGCATTTAGTCCTGTTGAGAACATGGACTAGAGGTGCACTTCAGCCTCTTGTGGTAGCAATAAGTATTATAACAACAAACAATTCAAATGTTCCTGACAAAAATAATTGACCAAGCACCTGGAAAAGTTTTTTTCTCCTGTGTTCACAGATGAAAAAAAACGCAAAACTTTTTTATTAAATTGATAAAACAAATTAGATCAGACTTGGATCACCAGAAAAACAAATTCCTATGATAGGAGGTGACAGTATAATACATTTTATTCATAGCTGCTGGCACTTTAATGTAGAAAGAAAGATTGTACTAGTTGAAGAACTGCAGGTTCTCTGCAAATTACTAACGGTGTAGTCACAATGGGTCAATGGATTATGTGTTTTGCCAAAAAGACTGCCATAGTCTATGAATGAGAGTGACAAAATAGACAGGATTGTATAAAAACATGGTGGCATATTAGTTTCACTCCCTTTAGCACCATGACATTGATGTCACATTCCAAAAAGATAAAGTCAATTTAGAGAATAATGTATTTGATATCAGGCCAGTTGGCTTATTTTACTACTTCCTATGTCAAAGTGTTGTTTCACTGATTCTAGTGTTAATTCAAATGTTCCCTCTGTGTGTGTGTGTGTGTGTGTGTGTGTGTGTGTGTGTGTGTGTGTGTGTGTGTGTGTGTGTGTGTGTGTGTGTGTGTGTGTGTGTGTGGTTCCGTGTGTGTGTGTGTGTGTGTGTGTGTGTAGGTTCCGCTTCAGTGGGCGTATCCTGGGCCTGGCTCTGATCCATCAGTACCTGCTGGATGCTTTCTTCACCAGACCCTTCTACAAGGCCCTGCTCCGACTGTCAGTACACACACTATATGTTTGTTCTTCTGCAGACACACACACACTCTGAGAGTGTGCACATAAGAACTCTGAAAAGTCAATGTCAGTTGTGAAATGAAGTCATGTTTATTTTCTGCATGGATGATAGCCACACGCAGTGACAGTGAACTAATAGGCGTCTTCAGAGAGCTGGTGGGAGCTGAAGCTCATTCATAAAGGAGTGGCACAACCAGCCCGTCCACTGATCGTGGCAGTAGTGAAGTCATCGTCATGCCCTGCTCAAACTCATTTATTTTAAGATGCAGTGACAGCATGCAGTGACGGCTGTGTCATGAAAAATAAATCAATAGAGCTTCCTTACATGTCATGTTTAAAACATGAGAAGAAGAATAAACAACCATGTTAGGTGTGTGTTTGCGCCGTAATATTAGCGCAATATCTTCTGTGACTGGACCTTGAGACAATGCAGATAGCAGAATAGAATTCAAGAGCTACAGCTCTAATCCAACCCCTGACTGCTTCTTCATTACAGCAAGGGTCCATAGTGTTCATAGAAATCCATCCAAATATGAGAAATGTTGAAAATATGAATACCGTGTCTGTAACTTAAAGTATTGTCACTTGACCCAGCAGACTAGTTCAGGAACATTAAAGATATCTTTTAAAAAAGAAAAAGAAAACAGTTAATTTATATCTGCAAACTCCTTTTAATTTTAATGTTACATATTTAGGAATTACTCCTCAGTCCATGTTTGTGTGTCTAAGCCGTGAATCCACGTGAACTCTTTTGGTTCAGAATACTTAGCTTCTGTTTCCAAAACTGTCACATCCTGGTCTTTTTCTTTCCTATTTCCTGAGCTCTACAGATATATTCCCCTCCGTCGGGGTTATGTTCAGGAATGACATGAATCTGCGCTAGCTAGCTGATTAGCATGCGGCCGTTGTGCTCAGCAGTTTTGTGGGTTGCACATTTGAGCTCCTTGTGTCCTTCAGGTCCACAGACCTGTCCGATCTGGAGTATCTGGACGAGGAGTTCCACCAGTCCCTGCAGTGGATGAAAGACAACGACATCACTGACATCCTGGACCTCACCTTCACCGTCAACGAGGAGGTCTTCGGCCAGGTCAGCGTTTGCAACATACATAGTGTTGTTAATCTAGAATGTATGTTTTTTTTCCACAATGACAAGCCTTATCCCCGGTACCTGTTCCGTTGCCAGGTGACGGAGCGGGAGCTGAAGTCCGGCGGCTCCAACCTCCAGGTGACCGAGAAGAACAAGAAGGATTACATCGAGCGAATGGCCAAGTGGAGGGTGGAGAGAGGAGTGGTGCAGCAGACGGAGGCGCTGGTCAGAGGCTTCTACGAGGTAAACAGTGCTGTCTGGTTCATAGAATAAAATAACAAGTCCTAAATTATAATCCACAGAGAAACACTTTAACACATCTCCAAAATAACCCACTATATATCTATAACTTTCATAGTATATATACTGTAAGAGTTTGTATAGACTGAATACATCATAATACATGAGTGTGTGCCCACACAGCTGAACAGAATCATTAGCTTGTTGTGTCTTTCTGTCCCAGGTGGTGGACTCCAGGCTGGTGTCTGTGTTCGATGCTCGGGAGCTGGAGCTGGTGATCGCCGGGACAGTCGAGATCGACCTCCTTGACTGGAGGAGCAACACCGAGTACAGAGGAGGTGTGTGTGTGTGTGTGTGTGTGTGTGTGTGTGTGTGTGTGTGTGTGTGTGTGTGTGTGTGTGTGTGTGTGTGTGTGTGTGTGTGTGTGTGTGTGTGTGTGTGTGTGTGTGTGTGTGTAAAACCTAGTCTCCATTTCCTGCCACTCAACAAAGCCATCTAATGTTGACGTCTGGATTAGGAAAAATGATCACATCAGCCGGAGAACATCTGGATTTACTCTGTGTTTCATTTCACAGAAATCTTAGAACTAACGTTCACAATACTGGACCCTGAATGTTCAGCAACAGCAACTCTTTTTTAATCCACATTTGAATTAAGTTTTACCAGTTTAAATATTGCTGGTGTAATGTCAGGTTTCCTTGGATAAGTGTAAAACGAGTATGTCAACAAAACTTTTCACTGTTTTCAGGGATGTTTTCCAGTCAAAATACCAATATTAACCTTTTATAGTTACATTAAATGACAAATAACATCAATTTCTCGTTACGCACCGTATGCATTTCTAATAGAACTGGTCATTACTAGACTCTCTATGCAAAGCCCTTAACCTGAGTTTATTCAGTTACATGTTAACTCCCTGACTCCCGATCACCAGGTTACCATGACGGCCACATAGTGATGCGCTGGTTCTGGGCTGCTGTGGAGCGGTTCAACAACGAGCAGCGTCTCCGCCTGCTGCAGTTCGTCACCGGGACGTCCAGCGTGCCCTACGAGGGCTTCGCCGCGCTGCGGGGATCCAACGGCCTGCGGCGCTTCTGTATCGAGAAGTGGGGCAAAGTCACATCACTACCCAGGTACCTGAACGTCTCACACTGTCCACGCTACCATCACTTTGTCCCCTACAGTCAAAGGACCCGCTGCCTGCTTCATGGAAGTCCTGCTCTAACCCTCAGACTCAACGGAGGGCTAGGTTCAAAATCAGTACACATGATCTAGACTATGTTGTGTGTACGCAGGACTGAAACATGAACATGAACACTAACACTGTAGTTAATACAAACTACAGTGTTCGACTCTTGTTTCACATGAGTCAACTTATGAATGAAAAACAAATCCATATTAGTATGGGAAATCAATTTGAAATTGTCTCTACAGCGAACTTCATTCTGTTTTCATACAAACCCCCTTTTATCTTGTAGATAAAAATGTTGGGGATTAAACGAAACAACAATCCTTTAATCAGATTGTTGGTAACATCTCAGTCAATTAAATAGCAAAACCATTCTCACTCCTAACTCATGAAAAACTGAGGCACACTTCATGTCTGTATTTCAGCTAACTCCAATGTGAACCTATCCACGTTGTTATTAGATGCTCAGAGCAACTGACGTTATATAAAGAGCGTGGAAGTCCCCTTAGGGAGGAGAGGGGGCATTTGATAGCTCATACATACACAGGACTTTCACACAGGAGACCGCTGTTCGTTGCAGTTTATTTGAAAAAAAACCTATGTATTTAAGAAGCGGAACCTTGACACACCGTCCCTGACACATCCTAGTCTGACCAGCATCATAGCTTGAAGCTCAGGGCCAATGACCAAGCAGCCGTATTTAACGAGTTGAGAGTGAAAATGTGTTGGAGATTGTCACAAAATGTCCCCTCTGCATTTTTGCATGAAAAGCAACAATACTTTAGGTTCTTAAGTCACTACAGGTCCTGTTCCCTACGTAGGACTTTGGACCCGCCAGAACAGAGAGGTTGACGTGTCATCAAGGTCGGATCTTTGACTCAAAAGATCATGGTGGCTGGTGAAACTAAATCAATCTGCTTACCACCTTCAAAATGTACCAGCACTTTGGTTCAGTGTATATTATTTCATAACTAGAAGCTTTACATGCAGTGTAAATGCAAAAGTTTGGACACACCTTCTCATTCAACTACTTTGAAGAATCTAAAATATAAAACATATTCTGGTTTGTTGTGCATTTGTTTGTTTACCACATAATTCCATATGTGTTCCTTCATAGTTTGGATGTCTTCAATATTAATCTACAATGTAGAAAAAAATAAAAATAAAGAAAAACCATTGAATGAGAAGGTGTGTCCAAACTTTTGACTGGTACTGTAAGCTGCCCCCATCAGTTTACTACAATGCTGGAGCTCAGCAGAGCAGCTATTTTTGGTATTTCCCCTCTGTATTTTCAAGTAGATGTGATATTTTGCAAGGTGTGTTCTTCTGACCTTACAGCAGGACTTTCTTTTAGTAAACAGCAGATAAACGTGAGCATGCTCAGCACAAACGAGTGGGGCTCAGGTTTCACTGCAGAGAACGGATAAATGCCAGAGTTTGACTTTGTGGACGATGGAAGCTTCAGCATCAGCAAAATATACTGCAGATGTACTAATAATAGCAGGTTTGGAGATGTGGGGGTTAGTGTGTCTAAGTGTGTGTTTGTGTTGAGTCGGTGTAAAGTGAAACTATGTGACTTTTGAAGAAAGCAATAACATTAAAATAGAGAAACTTACAACTAAATTTGCTCAGCTGCTACAGCTTTATTTTAACATGTAGCTTGTTGTGGCTAACGTTAGCTAATGTTAGTAGTTAGGTTATGTTAGATAAACTGTAGATAGATCTACCTTTTGTACTGGACATTACAAAGACTGTTTGCAGACTTTCTAACACTTCTCTACTGCTGCTGCATTCTTTTTTAGCATTAACCATTATCTTGTAATTGTCACATGTTGCCACAAGGGGCACTGTTCAGCAACTTTTACATGGGCTCTCTCTAGAGGTGCCCTGTGCAGCAAAACACAGTGAAGTCGGTTAGGTCGGCAAAACAGTGTTGAATAACTTTATTTGCTGTATTTTAAATCCAGCATTGTTTACATCCATGTTTGCTTGTTTAGTCTTCTTCTTCTCTGTCTTTTGTTACCGCCACATGATGATTTGTAGAATAGTGTAACATCATTGGTAGGACTGTGTTTCCTGACAACCCTGTGTGGGAATTTATGTGTGTATAGGGCTACAAGAGGTGAAAAACTCCAAAGGGAACCTGTACAGTGAGAGTCACAGTCATTATATCAGACAGGTCAAGTATGTCCCGATACATGTTGAGGTGTCCACGTGTACATGTATGTCTAAATTCCCTATTTGTAGTTTCTATTTCTGCATGGCCATGTGGTTCTATGTGACATAAATATTGTCATCTGTTCATGTCCACAAGCAGACCAACATGTATGACTTTGAGTAAATCCAGAGTTTCTTAAAGGAGTACTTCACTCTCAAAATGACCATTTGTTTAATTCATTTCTCAGCCCATGTTAGCTAGAAAACGTTGTTTTTCTCTCATGCCTTCACAGTGAATGATGAATCCCAAAATCCTTGATGAATTGAAGTAGATTGCGGTCAGATTTAATGACAGCAAAACTTAATCTAATATCACTTTACAAACTCTCACACAACTCGTGCAGTGTTATTCCAGTCTCTTTGCAGGAGAGGAAGTGGATGAAGTTTTTAAAACAGTTGGGTTTTAGCGAAAATGCGTGTGTCTACTATATTTCTAAAACTGATGTTTTGACATAGTTTTGCTGTTGTCAAACCTGGACCCAAATCACTTCATTTCATCAAGGATTTACTCCGTTTTGTACCTCCTCGGAGGTATGAGGGAATAACACAGTTTTCTTCAAGATTTTCAGCTAACAAGAGGTTGGTAATTAATATTCAAATGGTTATTTTAAGGGTGAGGTACTTCTTTAAAATTATTGATAACATTCTCATGTATCTAAGGTATGTATGAAGCTGGAGCCAGGAGACGTTAAGCTTAGCTCAGCATAAAGACTGGAAGCAGGTTGAAATAATACAGTTACCTTTGTGTAGAACCACACTTTCTCATTTCACAGTGCTTTCTGTGCTGGACCAATAATTGGCATGGCACAGTAACTTTAAGGTACTTCTACTTGTTTCCTGGTAACCCCATGATTTCAGCAACACTCAAGGAAGTCAGTTCGCATAGCTAAGAAAAGTAAAGTCAGTTTCTAGTCAAACCACAACTTGTAGTTTTCACAGTAACACTGGGGTTTTTGATCAGATTAAACATACGTGATATAAGCTCTAGGCTACATCCACACTAATACGTTTCCCTCTAAAACCAGTGTTTAATAACGAAAACGATCATTTTCAAAGTCATTTCCGTCCATACCAACACGCCTGAAAACAAATGTCACATGACTATTCACCACTGGGTATGCGGATGCTGATGTAAACAAGAAGTAGATTGGTTGCTTGGTTACAGAAAATATGACAGAGTATGATGATCAAAATTTAGTCAAACTTAGTGAAAAGGTTTTACTTTTCAAACTAAGTAACGTATATATCAGTTCAAAACGGAAACAGCATACTGTGGATGAGGCCTTAGAGGTTCTGGTAGGTGGATGTTGTTACCTTTAGTTAGAGCCAAGCTAGCTGTTTCCACGTATATCTAGTTTTTATGCTAAGCTAAGCTAACTGACTGCTGTCTGAAGCTTCATGTACCCTATAGACACAAGACGGATATCAATCTTCTCATCTAACTCTCAGCAAGAAAGCAAGATAAATATGTGTCTGTTTTCATGCAGCAATTCCTTTAATCGTCAGGAGAAGATAAAAGCATCCTTGTATACAAGAGGAAAACTCTATGCAGAAATTATATTCTGAAAATATTCATTGTTTTCTCATTCCAGGTGCTTATAGCAAAGTATAAGCTGAAGGAACTTGTTTGCATAAATAGAATTGTTGAAATATTCTCATCTAGCCTTGACTCTCCATAAAAGTCTACCTGTCTCTCTCTCTCTCTCTCTCTCTCTCTCTCTCTCTCTCTCTCTCTCTCTCTCTCTCTCTCTCAGGGCTCACACCTGTTTCAACCGTCTGGACATGCCTCCATACCCCTCGTACACAATGCTGTATGAGAAGCTGCTGATCGCCGTGGAGGAAACCAGCACGTTTGGCCTGGAGTGAGCGGCACAAGAAGGACAACATCAGCACTGCATCCCTCACTGTGGCTGGGCTACATACGAGAATAAAAAGCAGATCTCGTGGGCTTGATACGTCGTAAAGATACCTGGATTGTACTCGACAACGTTTTTGGTCATGTGGATATATGTCACTGTTATGGTACTGTGTGTTAGAGTCTCTCACTTAGCTACGAGGATCTTTATGACAGCACCCAGCCCTGACAGTCAAATTATAGCTACACAACAGCACTGAAAAAAGAAAACTTTAGATACTATCTATCGATCTGAGTTCACAGCAAGGATTTAGGTGATAAAGTAATGAATGATAAAAACCTTTTGTGTTCTATTATGTTGTAAAGATAATAAGAAACAGAACAAGTAAAGAACCTATAAAATCAGAAAAAAGTATTCGAAATATAGACAGAGACAAAGACAAACTTTAAATGGAAACAGAAATTATAATACAAACAGTGCACTAGTTCAGAAGCATTTATGATTGTGGCTTTAAACAAGTGGTACAAAGTATAATGCAGATTTTTAACGAAAGCTCCTCAGATGGTTTCAAACTCCGGTAGACCCGATGCCAAAGGAACAAATGTCTGGTCCTTAATCTGGAGAGCCTACGAGGATCATTATATATTTATCCGGACTGTGGTGGACCAGTAGGAACCTGTCTGAGACTGGGATCTGGCACATAAAGAATTAAATAAATGCGATGTAGCTTTGTGCCAACACCTCATGGTTAATCAGAATAACCTTACAATCAACTCTCAATCTGTACCCAATGTCAAGATGCTTGAATGATATAGATCTTGTCTATTGGCTCCAGGCAGAGCTGCACATTAGGAGATGGGAGAGGATATTTTGAAAACAGACAAAAACATGCAGAGCTGCAGAAGTCTAAGTAACCCTGAGATGGAAGGATGGATTACCTTTTCTAGTCCTAGCATTTGGGTTTAAGTTCAAGAAATAATGGCAAATGATGGCAGTTAAGGAATCAGGCACTTTGCGAAGTGATTAAGAAGGTAGGCTAAAGCTATCAATATTGCTATGTTTTATTAGCAGAAACTTCTAGATATGAGGCAAACAAATATATATTTGCAGATCATTAAAATGTGAAAGAGTCCAGGAGAAGTCTTACAACGAAAAGAAAATCGGGCCCAATCTGATCACTGAGGAACATGGTGAGGAGTTCTACGACATTGTAAGAATGATTTACTGTGGAAAAAGGAGCTGGACCACTGGGGGGACACATCTAAGTCAATAATAGTTAAGCCAACCATATATATATAATCTTGTTATACTCTCAGATAACTATAGCAATGAAGCATATTTTTCAAGCAATGTCAATGTCTTCTCTCCTCACTGAGGAGCTGAGATATAAGAGAAGGGGTCTTCTACACTGGAACTGGGGAACGAGTAACATAGGAATACTTCTTAAACAACTGGCCTTTGGTTTAATTCAGATACAGTACACCAACAGCGGATCCAGGTAAAGCGTGTGCTATTTCCCTTTAAATAGGTGGTTCTAATGGTTAGGCACAGACTCAACAACTAGTACAATACTTTGTCCAGTTCGGATACTCAAGAAGTATTGGCATTGTCCAGGAAGGAGCGCAGACCTTTTCATGTCCTCCTCTCAATGGACTGCAATATAACTGACACAGAACTTCCTACTGTCTACGAGCTTTCTTGCTCTGCTACGCTTCCAAAAGCAGAGACGACGATGTCACATCTCCTCTATCAAAGTAGCCATTGATTCCAACACAAGGGCTTCTGGGATTCCGTCCATGGAGACCAAGGGCGATCGTTCTGAACCAAGCAAACCCGTAGTTCACGAGTCCTTGACGACAGAGAATGATGCTGTCTCCAGCTGCCAAAGGAGACTCTCTGTGAAGCAGACTCTCAGCCCCTCTGGTCCTGCTGTTTGAACTGGAGATGCTTGTACTCTTGTTCAAGTCCTCCACTGATGGACTCGTTCTCTCTGACTATGTACCTGTACCATCTTAGCACGGAGCAGGTACTCCAGTATCCAAAACCCTGTACTGTCTCAAACAACATGCAGCATGTAGGTCTCAAAGGGCCTAGGATCAACGGATCCGCTCAGTGAACCAATCCGGTCCCTCTGGTATATATATACCTGTGATGAGTACAAGGGGCCCTTGGATAAACCTGTGTAATATATGCAATAGTTAAGACCTTTATTCCGATGTGTTCCACAATCTACCATGTTCTTTCAGACAATGACTGACCGCATTGTACCCTCAGTGTTCCCAGCCCCCTGTCTCCATCTCTGGTCCCGTAATGGAACTGTGCCTCACGTGTGGCCTCTGGGGTTGTGGTGATAGAACTTCAAATGTTCTCCTGGGTTCTTTTGAAAACCTTCTGCATGTTCTCCCAGTGTTTGTGTACGTCGCACACAAATCGGGTTCATCTGAGACTCTGACAGCCCATTTACAAGTAGCCACCTCATGCGTCTTAAGGCAGATAGCTCTCTGATATCAAACAAGCCAAGTATACATGCAACCAAGGAGCAATCAAGCTGGATTGACGTACCGATACATTTTAGCCAGATGTTGAAAAGGTAAAAAAGTCGCATACATTATCTTTACTCCTCGCGGGTTTGACTGCGAGGTTTGCGATTGCAACCGTTGGATGATCTTTATGATTAGCGGGGTTCTCCACTGATTTTACACATCAACTTGTGTTTACAGGTTTGTGGGGTTCTGTTGCATATGTGAAAAAGAAGTTGTCCTGATAAATGTCCTCAAGTGATGTCACTTGAGTCAGCGTCGGGTATGGAGTTTGAAAATGAAAAAAACAAAACAATCTGGGGTTGTGGAGTTAGAAAGAAGGCTAAGAGGCTCCAGGCTACATTAGCCGCTACTAGCATTACACACCCGACCCTCATTGGTGGCCTAACCATAAACACACCTCAACCACTGTTTATTTGCCATGACGACAATCTATCCCCAACCTTAACCATGCCGTAGTTGCCATGCGCTGATATTGTACAAAATTACTTTTTTTTTCACGTTGCCATTGGATGTAAAAAAAAAAAAAAAAAAAAAAAAAAAAGAGAACTTGAACTGTGTCTTTGAACTTCTCGCGGGTTTCACTGAATCATCCAGATATGATACAGTTGAAATGCAGAGTGTATATAGGCTCTAAATTACAGAGGGTTAAAGACATTTCTCTGTTAGCCTTGAGAGAGATTGGCAACCTAGACTATAGGTTATTACCCCAAGGCATGCTGGGAGAGGATCCAGCTCCCTTAACCCTGAACAGGACCAGTTGGGTGTAGGGAACAGATACATGTGACCTCTGAGGTTTTGACTGAATTTGACCACAGCTGAACCTTTGACCCGCATTAACCATCAGTAGCTTGTCGAAGTTCATGACTTGATCTGATACTATTTTTCTTTTTAAAAAAACAGTTGAATACACAGGTTCAAAGGTCACATTTGTATTGATTTCATTTGAAAGACCCAAATGGTGCTTTATTTGCTCGCAAGCTACAGAATTTTTCACAATGGGGTATTGTGCCACGACTAAAGCAACAGGAATACAGGACTTTACCGTTAAATTCTGGCAGAAGTCTTAGACTTATATACTTATAGTATATAATTATATATATATATATATATATATATATATATATATATATATATATATATATATATATATTAGTCAGATCAGTAGTACTACAGTCATCCTAGGCAGTGACGAGGCCTTATCCACACATCTCTACAACCAAGAGGACAAGGCTGTGATTCTGTTGCATCTTCCCCCTCTTTTTTTTTCTACAATCTTTTGTACTGTTATTTATACTGTATTGTATTAATAAGTAAAGGGAAGTCCAGAAACTTTCCTTGAATGTTTTGTTTGTTTGCGTTTTTTTTATTTTATGATATGATCAGAAGCATTAGTCGGAAGAGTTTGCCTTCACTTTGGAAGCCTTTGAGTTTTGATACACGTGTCATTTCTATTATCTATTAAGCTCGCTGGTTATCTGTAGCTCAGTCTGTTTTGTGTTTCCATCCATATTTCTCTTTTCTTCTATCAGTCTGGTTCATTATGGTGTTTCAGTTTTTGGAATATTTTCTTTCATGTCATAGACGTCTCTCTAGTTCATACATTTCAGAGCTGCATGTATACAGCAGATACTCTGTGCTTCAGGCAGTTTATGACAACAAGGGATGTCCATAAAATAGTTGATTTTTGTATGTCATTTGTTGAAAATGTAAAGACCTTATATGGAAGTTTTTTGGGGGTGTTGATAATGTTAACACATTATTCTGGAAAATAAATGGTTAACAACACTACCATAACACTTATATGTAAGTGTATTGATAGCAGCTAACCTAGAAATATTTAAATACGCTTTTGGAGAGGTAAAAAAACGGTGGGGTGTCTACACAAAGGTAATGTGTTTGTGTGTTTTCAAGCTATTTATTTGTCTAATTTATTTTTTAAAGGGAATTTAACAAAAGGGAATATGTGAATGGATGGAGGGTGACACTGAAGCATGCATTTTGTTTTTGTGTTTCCTGTTGTGTGTGTGTGTGTGTGTGGATTATACACACATGTACATAAGGTTGAGAGGTACAGTTCTGAATCCGAACGGGTTGCTAACTACTCAGGCTGTGCTATCGCTCCACCACACCATACAACTGTTTATGAATCTCAATAAAAATGGTCACTTTGGTACTCTGCTGTTATTGTGTGGATATGTTGTAATGAATGAAACCAAGGAAGGACAACTGAGCCCCCCCCCCCCCCTTAAAAAAAAGTTGAGCTTCCCTCTTCTTACTATGTTCAACACAAAGTTATCAGAACTAAATGGGGGGCCAAATGTAGGAAAATAATACACAAGTTGTAATAAACCATATTGCTAATGGTATAATCTAAAGACTAAGCAAGGCGAACTGGGGTTGAAAATTAGCTCAGGACTTCTGATTAAAAACTCAACCCATGTCACACTTTATAAGAGTTGTGTTGTGAATAAAAATGTGGTTTCGTAAATTCAACCATGTCGAATGACCCAAAAATGGAAACCCCTCAAATGTGTTATACAGCTAAATGATAATAATATATTTATATAATTGTGTTATGTAATAATTGTTATTTGGGGTGTGTCATATATTTGATAATTTACAACTAGTTTGTGAAGTGTTGAGATAAACAAACTATTGGGGGAAAAAAAGTCTGATATACTACAGTCCAATACAAGACTAGCAGTGCATTCTCAAAAACGACCATATCACTACTGAACATGGCTCCCTGTGGGCCTTCTGTTTCTCAGGAAAATGTTTGCATCACTTTTGGTTGTCGCTCTTTGTCAATTGTGACTTTTTCAAGTTGTTTTGCATCTTTTCCTGGTCATTCGGCATGTCTTTTTGAGGTCGTTTTGCATCTGTCAGTGGTCGTTTTGCATCCCTTTGCATTGTCTTGCATCTTTTAATTATGAAAACAACAGAGGAATCTTTTTTTATCATCTCTTAAATAATAAAAAATATATATATTTATATTTTTTGATTGCATTTTTATACAACTAACTACTTCACGTGACATACCATTTCATAATTCAACTCAGTATTAAATACTGTTCCATCATTTTGATAAAGCTCATCCTGTTTCCATGTGAACGCAGCAGAGAACACCACGCGCCACCGTCGCTCAGCCCCATTGGTCAGCCCGTCTGTCAATCAGCGCGAGCTCCCCCCATGGTAACCGAACGCACAGCAGCGGAGCGGTTTGTGAGTGAGGAGCGAGTAGAGGAGCGCCGACGAACGAAGAGCCAAAGACCCGACCGGAGCGCATCAAGATGAGCCCGTCGGTTCCCTTATTAAACTACGCGGAAGCTTTGAACTGGTTTACCGCCGTACAGTGACGTCCCTCTGTCGCGCGGATGTTTCTTTTTGTTTAAGTCGTAGTTAGGTCAGTCGGTTGTGTGTCACGTTAACGCTGCTGTTTGTAAACTTTTTTCCCCCCCCCTGGACGTTTGCGAACTATATAAAACTAACTTTTACGTACGTTTAAAGTACGCCATGATACCCGAATGCCCGCGCGCCGGGGGCTCGAGGAGCGGGACCCGCTTCCAGCGCAGCCCGGCAGCAGAACCGAGCCGTGGCGGCCGCGGCGTCAGCGGCTTGTTGTCCGAGATCCGAACCCCCATCAGCACCGACCTGTTCACCGACCACTACACCATCATCCCCGGCAAAGAGCTCGGAAGGTAGGGCCGTGTGTTGGAGACGGTTAACGTCTGTTAATATCATTTTAATAAACGTTTTAATCCAGAGAGCATGCCACTGTCATACAATCCTGCGCCTTGGTTTGTGGTCAAATATAATTTAACATAAGGTGAATTAATGATCTAGACAGCCGAGGTGATAGACTAAACTAAAGACGTTAATAACGTAAAGTTAATAAAACTATCACCTGGAACTTCCCAAGTTGATGACTGATTGAGCCTTTTTTTCCTGATATGCAAATAAGACCATATCATATTAAATATGTGCTCATTTACATACATTTCTAGAACAGAAATCTGAACATTGAATTTCAGAACCAGGTTGAAAATTCTTGTTTCATTTTGTTTTCATATTAGAGTCAAAGGGTTTTACAAAGGGAATAAATACCTCTTTGTATCACTCCATAAATCAGAAAACACTAGCAATAAAAAATCCATTTTCTCCATGTTAGTAATAAAATGTTGTATAAGTCAGACTATGAATGATATATGAACAAACCCCTCTGTAGAGACCTTCAGAATATAGAAAGGAAGGAAACTGTAACGTTTGGTGAATGTAAGTTCTACTGAAGAGGAGATTTTCTGGATCAGAGTCTGAGAATAAACTCATTTAGAGAAAAGGGCCTGTAAGGATATGTTTAGTTAAATTAAATATATTTTGAAGACACTACAGGGGAATAGGGTAAAAAATAAACTCCGAGATATCACCATGAATCTTCTCCAGCTGATAACTTTCATCAAGATAACTATTTTTATATTACACGTTTTGTTTGTAATGTTTACGTATGCAAATGCGGCATTATCTAATGGTTAACTTTTTGTGAATTTAGGAGAAACCTACAGACACAATTATACATGTATAGAAAGTTTTCCTTCACTAGTCTGAATGACGACATGTTTTGGAAGCAAAATGATTGTAATTCTCAGTAATAACCAGTGCATGAAGACCAGTCTCTTTGCCTGGGGTGCGTCCCCTTTATGTTATTGTTGTGGTCTACTTGCAGCTCAGTCACTGAGCACAGCTGGTAGGCTACTGGAGTCTAATAACCACTCCGCTTTCATCGTGACATTAAAGAGCATTTTCTCCATCAGAAGACAGCGAGCCAATGAGCGCCCAAAGGTGTACTCATAGTTAGCCAATCAGTGCCAAGGGGCGGGACCAACGCCGTTGTTAGCTGTCATCTGGAACCAAAGAGCAAGAAATTTAACATTGGAGACAACACTGAAGCTTTTAAAATGATTGAAAGTAGCGAACAGCATTCTGCTTTAATGTCTAGAAAATATCTTATTATCTTTCACTGTCCTACTACGAGAGGCTGGGTGGAGATTCTGACATAGCTTTTTGTTTGTGGCGTCTTTGTTGGCATATCACTCTTTTTCTGCCTTCCTCATTTGTGTCCGTAACGGTTACGATAAGCTACGACTGCCACCTCTTTACAACACATTGTTGTTCAACCCTGAAGCCTCGTTTTTTTCAGCATGGACGGTCGCACCAACATGTGCTGATGTGGACTCTGACGAGGATACTTTAGGATCATATGTTCTCTGTGCAAGTGTCTCCTCTCTGCAAACCGACATTCTCAAAGCTACTCAGAGTTCTCCATGTTCTCCTCCCCGTAGTTAGAACACATGCTGGATGTACACAGGGTGTCTGATGGGGTGACAGTTGCAGACACTCTCAACCCTCTTTCGCTAGTAGCTAACCCTAAAACATTCTACTCATTTGATGATTGGATATTACTTTGATGCCCAGCTGTTTATTTGATTTGCGTTTTCTGATCGTTTTCCAGGTGTGTCATTGAACACAGCATGATGAATAAACGTATTGTGACCGGATCAGAAAAGCACATTAGCCGATTTGTGTTTGACACTTGTAAAGTCAAATCCAGCCCATTGTTTGATAGCAGGGACCTGGACTCTTTGGAACAGCTAATGTTTCACAGGATTTCTTCAAAGTTAATGAGTAGAGGAAATGCCCTCCATTCTGCTGGCTAAACTGATCTGGGATCTGTCCCCCCACCAGAGTCACGAGGCCAATCCCCGGTTGATTAGAACATGCTTTTACCCCACTAATAACCTGGTTCTCTGTCAGCTTTTTCATAAAGCTAAGAGTGTGTGTGTTGACTCAGGTACAGCTCCAGAGATAAGAGCTGAGTTTACACTTCACCTCCAAAGTTATTTCAGCCAGTAACCTCCTGTTATACTAGTCTGAGACCCAATAATGTATGTGTGTGTGTGTGTGTGTGTGTGTGTGTGTGTGTGTGTGTGTGTGTGTGTGTGTGTGTGTGTGTGTGTGTGTGTGGCTTTGCATTGCATGACCTGACATTGTGACTGAGATTAGCTGCCACAGAAAAACATGAAAGGTTACATTAATCTGCAGTACCAGTCTGATTGCAGTGGGCGGATCAGCTGACACAAGTTCATGTGCACCAAGGTTACCTTGGATCAAACGTGGTGTCTCTCGGCCTCTTACATGATAGTTCTATATGATATGACTCAAGCTTTATTTATTACCAGTGATATTGTTTATTTTGGGTTCAAACAGCTGTAGTAGATCAGCTTGCTAGATACAGTGAGTAAACCTCCATGAAAATCCACCGAGCACCTCCAGATGATGTTATGAACCCAGACAAGACGGGGTTTAGTTTCCCGGGATCTCTGGGACTTCCACAACAAGCACAAAGCAGCAATACTGGTTATATCTTCAATAGATTGGAAGATTTCCATGGAGATTAGCCACTTCTCCACAAACACAAATTAAACTTTTAATGGATGAGTTCATACATTTTGCAATAGTCAGTGAAGTCCACTTTTCGCACAATATGTTGAGTTTATTGCTGATGAATAAGACCGTAGGAAGGTTGGTAGGGTTAATCATTTTAAACTGAGTTGTGGATGTGTTCATAAGGACGGAAGCATTCTTGTATAGTGCTCTCATACATAAATACTTTATCCAGATTACGGGAGAATTGAAAATGCTGCTATGCACATTGCCTATATTGACGGAATAAAATAACAGAATTTGAAATTTTGATGTGGTGTCATTAAACTAAATGTAAACCTTAAAAGGCACCTAATATGAAAAAGCTTGCTAACCCCTAACTCATATAGATTCAGATAAACCTAACATTTTTGCACCAATAAGGACTGGATTTTGTCTCCTATTATTTCCTTTGGAAGGTTCGTTTTAATAGCCAGTATTAATAATAATAATAATTAAGCCTTTATTAGTCCCACAATGGGGAAATTATTTCTCTGCATTTAACCCATCCCGGAGGAGCAGTGGGCTGCAATGAAGCGCCCGGGGAGCAACTTGGGATTTAGGTGTCTTGCTCAAGGACACCTCGGCATGTTGCCGGTAGAGGGGTTTGAACCACCGACCTTATGGTTACGGGACAAGCGCTCTACCTCATGTGCCACAGCCGGAGGAATAACTGGAGGAATAACAGGAGGAATGAATAAAGAATGAATAAAGAGAGGAAAACCTGTTTAATTGGCATCTTAATATTTTAAGACAGAATTAGTTTCATTGACATCTGACTACTGTCAAGCTACCTGTCTGAAAATGATATCAATCAATCACCTGTTTATGTGGGGAAAAAAGACTGAGCCCACTGATTACTTTTTTAAAACATGATAAAAGACACAGAGTTGTGTTTATTCTTCCACTAGACCATCTTTGATCAGGGTTTAATGCACATTCACCAACACGCAGTGAGCATTTAACCAGGCTACAAGCTACAATAATGATTATAGCAAAAATCATCATGATAATTTGGTAAGCATTGAGATTGCAAAAACACAGCGTTTTCAGAAATAAAGTTGAAATAATTTATTCTAAAACATGGTCAAAAGATAAACCTAGTTGATCATTAAGTCCATGTTTCTATGTCCAGCAACACAAAGGAGATCATTAAAGGAAAATAAGGAAAATACTTCAGATCCAGTGTTCCCTCCCACTTTGCAACTCTTTAACTCTTAATGAGTACAGTACTCCAGTTAAGTTAAGGCTCTGTTTATATGAATCCGATTCATTGTTCAGCTCTAATAAGGGCTCATGGTTGACTTTAATAGGCTGATAAATTACGTTTGCAACTATGCCATTATTTTCATTCTATATTTAATCTGTCAATATGTTTTTGATTAATGATTGAAAATAGTTCAAAAGTATCCGGCAGTTTCCAAGAGACCAAGGTGATGTTAGTGGAAAACCCAAAGATTCTTTTTAAGATAATGATATGAAACAGGGCTCAGCACTAACATTGTGAGCTATTGGTTGCCAAAACTGAAAATATGGTTGTCAATTTTTAGTCACCTTATATATTTTGGTAATTAAGATACTTTGCAGTTAATAATCTGCTTAATCATGAAAACGTGACAATTTGAATACAAGCTTTATTACAGCTACCAAACACACTTCTTTATAGTTTGTGTTTTATCTGATACTTTTACACAATTTGAATCCTAAATGTAATTAAGACTGAGATGTCCACCCTCAAGTCCCGCTATGCAAAACACCAGAAGAGCAGCTGTGGTCCTGGTTTGGTTTTTCTAGACCTTTATACCGATTCCCACCACGGATCAGTCGGCCCTTCAGCATTGAAGACTTGGATTAGACACCAACATCAGCTTGTCCATCATCTCCACTTTACAGGTGACTCCCCTTTAACATACAGCCGAAGAGACTGGGGGAGACAACACCACATCATGTAGCATCAGCATGTGGGCAAACCTGTCCTGGGGGCCTCCAGAACATGCTCCTGAAATAGTAAGCCGCCCTTCTTTGGCAATAAAGACCTTTAGTTGAATCTAGATGTCTGGTTTGGGTTCTGACTGTAACAGAAATAGTTAAATCATGAATGCTACAAATGTTAATACAAATATTTATTTTGGTGCATTCTTAACGGTTGCTGTCCCTACTTTATGTATGGTTGCGATTGATGGCAACCAAAGCCAAAGAATTGGTTTGCCAATTTCTCAAAATGGTTTGCCAATGAGAACCTCGCAGTTGTACCATGGAGCCCCGAAAAAAACAGCAGATCCTTACATTTTTGAAGCAAATGTTTAAATCATGAATTTATTATTTTATTGGCTAATATTCCACTTATTTATGAATCAACCCTGAAATAGATTGAATGCAGTTCCAGTGGTTGTGGCCATGAGCCTGAACGGAGTTCTTTGTCAGTGTCTTCTCCTGGAACAGTTCTCTGCTCATTCATGTGTTGTTTTGGGACTGAAGAGAGTATACTTGATTCCTATTGGCGCGTTTCCAGGGGGGATATTGTTCTGGTGTTAATCAGTGTAATAACAGTGTAATAACAGAGCAAGGGGGTGACGTTCTTTGGCCATACCACTTGTTGTTTACTCCCTGGTTGACTGTTGGCCAGTTCTCTGGTTGAGCCTTAACTCAGCGGAGGAATTCCATTCATTCATTCAGATTAAAGCCTCTGCCTTACACTGGGCTGTGACTGCCAATGCACTTCCCCCCCGGTTTGTTGTTTTTACCTGAACTACAAACATCATGAAAGTAGAGACATACCTCATTCATTCTTTGAATGAACATGAAATAAGCTTCAGTTATGTATCCAGCTGAAATGTAATCTGCTCCGGTTGTGTGAAAGGTTTGGTCACATTGAAAACTGGAGCAGGATCCTGAAACAAGCCTGCGGAACATTCTGCCTGTAGCGGCGGCATTCTGGCAGCGTGTGTGTTCATGAAGAGTGTGAGCTGTGATGTGGGTGGTGGGCAGCTGTCTGGACTGATATGTGGACGGATGCCCCCCCGCTCACACCTCTCTGCCCCGTCGCCCTCCCAGTATTCCTGCTCAGTGAGGAATCTCCCTGCATGTGTGGACTGGACCCACTCAGTTTCTCTCTGGGTCTACAGAGGGCCACGTTCAAGCTCTGAATGGACCTCAGCTTGTATGTTCACTTCCTCTTAGCAGTAAAGACATGTTCCTCCTTCTTTTTCACTGTAAAACGCAGATATCAAGAGAAAATACTAAATGCTTTGAACATTGTTTGAATTTTATCTATTTTGATTGTGCATTTTGACATTCCACTGCACATTCAAATGAAACTCTGTCCATTCAGTCAAAAGCCGGTCTATAAAAGCTTTAACAGCAGGGTTTCCTGCAATTTATTGTAGTAGAGCATCCTGCTGAAGTAAAGGACGGCTCCATGACCACGTACTCTGGAAAAGTTGAAACAAAAGTTAGTCACTGCTCAGACACCGGGCTGAGGTCAGTTTGATAATTGTCTGCAGCTGGACAGATGGACAGATGATGTAGAGACTGGGCGACTGTGGCTCAGTGGAGAGCAGGGTCGTCCTCCAATCAGAGGATCGGCAGTTCGATCCCTGGCTCCAGCAGTCCATGTCGACGTGTCCTTGGGCAAGACACTTAACCCCGAGTTGCTCCCGAAGGCTGTGCCATCGGTGTATGAATGGGTGTGAATGATTAGATAGATCCTGATGGACAGGTGGCACCTTGCATGGTAGCTCCTGTCATCAGTGTATGAATGGGTGTGAATGGGTGAATGATTAGTAATGTAAAAGCGCTTTGAGTGGTCGGAAGACTAGAAAAGCGCTATACAAGTACGGTCCATTTACCATTTACCTCCTCTGCTTCAACTGTCATATCAATTCACTTCAATATATTTGTATAGCCCAACATAACATAATAAGCTGGAGCCGATCCCAGCTGTCATTGGGTGAAGGCAGGGTTCAACCTGGACAGGTAACCAGACTATCACAGGACTGACATATAGAGACAGACAACCTTTCACGCTCACATCCACACCTACGGACAATTTAGAATCTTCAATTAACCTAAGCTGCATGTCTTTGGACTGTGGGGAATTGTAATTGAATGAAACCTTGGTTCGTTGGCCATAAGTGGTGCTGCGAGGTTTACCATAGACTTTATATAAAAGACGGTTACCAGCTCTCCTCCTTTAGATTCAAACAGATTGGTTGTTTACAATGTAACATTATCAGAGATCAGAGACTAGAAAAGCATAAATGATGTCCTGATCTCATATTTTACTGAATATTGGAGGGTAAAGATCGATAGTAAAACTTTATTTCACATTGTGATGGTTAACGTTAATCTGTGGAATTAATCCAGGGTTCAGTGAAGAAGTGGTGGGGGATCAGTACGGATCACAGATTGACAGTGGTCCATGTTGTTACACCACTAGTATTTGTTTAACATAATGGTTAAACCTTAGCCGGGGCAAACCACAATGATAGCAATCATATCACATCCATATGTTTGAAAAAGAAAATCATTTGCATATTTGTTTTTTTTACACTGGTGTCGGATCAGTACTCGGTATCGGCCGATACACAAATTGAGGTATTGGAATCAGTATGGGAGTGAAAATGGTGTGGTGACATCTCTACATTGAAGTGGTTCAGTTGGTGCTGTCAGGTGCTTCTTTTTAACAGATTAATCATTCCTTCCATCTCCTAAAATGCTCTGAACTGTGAGAAGCAGTTTGTTAGGAAATGTCTTTCTCTCCCTCACGTTTAATCCATTGATTTTTCAAAATATTTCCCAAATTTCCAAAATGTCTCATCCTTATTTTAACATAAATTCTAGCTTGCACAAACTGAACAAAATCTCTTTCTACTTGAGCTCTCTCATTCAAATGTCCTAAACCCAATATTCTTTCCAATGAGGAAGTCCTCACATTGGAGACACTGTTCGTGTGGAGCCTTTGGGCTTTTCTCGATAACTTGCTTGAACAAAGGATTAAATGATTGTCAAAGTATTTCTGTCAAGGTTGAAAAGAATGTTGGTGCTTTAAAACGGTGGCTGTTTGGCCCCCACTAGCTGGCTGCTCTTCACATTTAGGAGCTGAGGTAAACTGAGGATGGATGGTGGGGGGGTTTAAGGTAATACCCTCCAATACGTCCCTGCAGTGGGAGTCCCAGATGGCCCACAGCCAAGCTCCTTTAGTGACTGTGATAATGGAGAAGCAGTCATTGAATTCCATATGGTTAAGACCCAAAGCTTTTTCCATGAGGGGTCTTAGTGACAGAAGCTGCCACTCTCTTATTAGCCCATATGGTGCTGGCAGAGCTCTTTAGTGATAGTCACCCGGCTAACGTCCTCATCGCTATGGATACGGGCAATTTTTGGGCCAAATTAGCTGACTGCTTACGTTCTCGTTTGGAATTTTCACTAATTCCATTTTGGTTTTGAGGTAAAGCTCAAATCAACTCTAGACTGTGAAAAATAAAATCCCTGCTGTAATGGAGGGTGATAATGATAAGTGATATATACATAGTGAGTGTCCTGATATTCAGAAACAACCCACAAAGGACAGGCCTAATAATATTGTTATTTGTTATTTGTATTGTGATTCGTTGTTTCACCCTCACTGGTAAGGCAGCATCAAGAATTGGAAGGACGACAAGCTGCCAAGGCTGCTGTGTTTCATCATAATCTGTGTTAAATATATCAGGGTGTTGTCTATTCCCCCCAAATACCTCAATATCAATATGTTGACAATATATAACAAAAACAAAGAGACTTTTAATATTTAATCATCAGTAGTGTGGATGTATTGACTAAGTGGGTAAAGGCAAATTAAAGAACAGCAAGAACAGTCCTTAAAATGACATCAATCAGCCTATAAATCCAGGAGAAGACAACACTTATGTCATATAACGACATTACGATATCCAGCATCTGAGACAATATCTAGTCTCATATCAAGATATTGATATGATATGGATATATTGTCCTGCAATAGTACTGTCAGAGAGTTAAATTAGAAATACAGACATCATGTTGTCCTTGATTATCTGTACGGTCTTTCAGTCTATATTTTCCCATAGTGAACTGAAGGCAGTGCTGGAATCAGACTAATGCCGCGTTCACACCAAAAGCGAAGCGAATTTTTTGCGCGTTTAGTTTACATGTAAAGTCAATGCACGGACGCGAATATACGCAAGCTCGAGCCTGGCGGCGCGAATGAGCCTCGTTCGCCTCATTCGCACGAGTTGAAATATTTCAATATTTCAGCGTTGAGATTCTCCTCCTGTCATCCTGTCATGTAAGCAAAGTCCCGCACCAATCGATTCAGAAAGCAAGCATTTTAAAAGTGATTTCTTTGTCCACTTGCAGAGAGAACTAACAAAACATGAATTCTGACTTTTTACAAACAACCATCATTATGTTGTTATTTCGGCGTCCCTTTTTGTACATTTATTGCAATTTATTTTCGGTTCATACAGCTGTAGTAAACCAGCCGACGTGTGGCTTGCTGGAATCAGTGAATACGACTCGACGAAATCCACCGAGCGCCATCGGATGATGTTATGAACCCAGACAAGACGGCGTTTAGTTTCCTGGGATAGCTGGGACTGCCACAACAAGTATAAAGCAGATATAGTAGTTATTTCTTGCATGGTTGATGGCGGAAATAAATAGCTGAGTTGACAACGTTTTCCATGGAGATAAGCCCCTCCCCCTCTCCAGAGAGTCTAGCGTGAATGAAGCAAATAACCAAAAATGGACCTGCGAGTAAACTGACGAGAGGACGCGTCGCGATTATTCGCTTCGCCTTTGGTGTGAACGCGGCATTAAGAGTAAAGACCTCTCCCTGTAGAGGCCACTAGGGAGGAGAACACAGTAGGTTTTGAGTCACAGACCGGATCGTTTTTCGGATCAGCAAAAATAAATGGGGGCAAAGTTTGGTT
Organism: Anoplopoma fimbria; assembly: GCF_027596085.1. Classification (NCBI taxonomy): domain Eukaryota; kingdom Metazoa; phylum Chordata; class Actinopteri; order Perciformes; family Anoplopomatidae; genus Anoplopoma; species Anoplopoma fimbria. Next base: position 11,738,505 of record NC_072469.1, read on the forward strand.
TCAGTTTTGTTACTCAATAACTTTAACAACACTTAAAACAAAGAAATGTGCGCTGTGGTTTTACATGAAAACAAAAACATTCAAGGTATCCAAAATGAAATATAAATAAAATCTTAAAATGAAACATTCGAGAATGCTCGGATTGTGACCTAAACGGTTTCTTAAAGGATTGGTTGTTGTTGTTGTGCCTTACCTCCCGTGGTTGCCATGCTCGATGTGTTGCCTTTGTCAAAAGGCTTTTATTGCTGAACAATGCTTTCATACTGTAACGGTTTTGTCCACGACCCTAAGTCTGTCATTATACTTCACAGAGAAGCCGAGCTCCTCCGCTCGCCATGACTTTCAACGTCAAATGCTTTTAACACGTTCTGTTCACGTGAACAGACCACTGCTTTATATCCTTTCACTGCAACTCTGCATCAATATTTCGGGACTTATTACATGAAAAAGCAACAGCATCAGTAAATCTTTATTTCACACTACGATGGTTAAACTGTAAAAGAAAAGTAAACTGCATTAAATCCACGGTTCACGTGAGTGCCGGACTGTGTGGGGGGGTCTGTACGGATCACGGATCAACTGTTCTCCATTACACCACTAGGACACATTGTCACCATGGTGATCAGTTTCTTTCTCTCAGAGCCGAGTCCCAGTTGGGCTCATTCTACCTACAGTGTGAGTCATCATCTCTGACACCGGTGACAGATTTAACGACAGGAGGACGCACACTACCAGACAGCCATGGTGTGCACAGCACATGGGGAATCTGTTGATGTAAAGTGGGAGTGTTTGGCCCGCAGCCAGAGGAAATCTTATTTCATTAAATGCATCCAGGTCTGGCTGGCAGCCTGCCACAGCGCCAGCTATGAGACTGCAAACAGCCTGTGGTCTGTTTCAGAACGCCCACGCACTGAAACCACTGATAGCTCGTACTCTGTTGTGGTTGGAAACACATTTATAGAGCAGGACGCTCAGATGTCCATCAAAGATGAAGACAAGGAATGGCTTCCTTAAGCCAGCCACAGTGTATCAGCTATACCATAATATAACTTCAAACGCAGTTGTATACTTCATAATCATCACGTCAATGACTGAAACATAAGTTCTGCATAACAACATAAATATAAGACACAGAGCAGCCATGAGGCAACGTGAAACCCTTCAGTGTCCTTAGAGCTTTTTAGGAGTTATTTTTAATGTTTCTATGACAACAATATCTTCACCAGATCATCACCACTCTAACCATTGTTGTATGGTAGATTAGCATCACTCCTTTGCTTTGTATCATTTACTTGGGCTACCATCTATTTGTTTCACATAGTTTTCACCATGAGCACCAAACAGAGGACGTCTGCTTCATACTTTTGTATCGATGAGCTCGTGTCTGACAGCCGTGATGTGAGAGCACAACACTCAGCAGCTACATTCAGCGGCTGTTACCCAACGGATCTGCTCCAACTAATGGGCTTTTCTGTCATAATAGTGTTTGTTTGAAATATAAAGTTCAGGATATACAGAAACAGCCAAAACAAGCGTCTGCTCAGTTTACGAAAGTTACGTCACCAGCGCTTTTCTGAAAAGTTCAGAGATTTTTGCACCCTTTTCCTCCAGACGGCGAGGAGCAACTGAAAAAAGGACTCTATAATGGGGGGTTGATCCTGGCAACTATTAGTTCAAAGATATCGAAGCATGATTACATTTCTCAAGCCAGTTGAATTGAATAATAAAGGCCAGAACACACCAGGGGCGTTTTTTCTTTTTTCCATGCGATATAAGTCGTCAATATGTTTTTTCCAACTATTGTTTTTGTCATGGGGACTTTCCCACAGAGCGCCAATAATACGCTGAGCTTTCACACCGCCAATAAAGGCATCAACCAATCACGTTGTATTTGTGAAACAACGACACATTTAATACCCTTATTAATGTCGACAAAGCCAGCACAGAACCAGATCTACTCCTTCTGTTCTTTCACAATAAAAGCCCTGGATATATAATATTTGCATACGAATATTTTCATTTTTTAAGCAGTAGCAATTTGTGTGGTGATGAAATCGTTGATGCATACATCTTCTCTTTCACTGTAACTGGGCCATGTTGAGCAGCTGCTGCAGCTCTCTCCATCACATGTATTGTGTTTCATGTTGTTAGTGTGTTAATGCACACAGAGCACTGTAAGGCTCTCTGCTGCAGCGTGGCTTCAGGCCCTGACAACCAGTTCATCCATTAAACTAGTGGTGACCATGCCATCACACACACACACACACACACACACACACACAGCCGTCTCTTTCAGGGTGTAGTCTGTGAATGGGGCTGCTGGCTTTGTAAATGTGCTGAGGCTGCTTTAGAAAAGGCTGTGGTGGCCCAGTACGGTTTCTAAAGAGCAGGCCTAGACCCCCCACACCAAACATGGCCACACCCACACACACCGCTGTCAGAGTCTTTTAACCAACGTGACCTGGAGAAGGATGCTGAAATATGACAAATCTGTCAAAGGACTTGTGAAGGAAAGACCCCTCGACCCACCACAGCACGACGGATCAGACAGGCTCAATAAATGTTCTGCCCGCTGTCCCGGCGCGTCAGTAGCCACATTGATTTGTGGGCAAGTGTTGAATGGAAAAATCTATTTACAATGGATTATGTTGGAATACATCCACTGTGATGTATGTTACGATACAGACTGCCCTCTGTGAGCACAGATCAGATACGGGCCTGCAGCCATCGCTCTTTCTCTCCGTCACTTCTCTTTTTCTCATTAGAATCATCGGCCAGTATTGCGTTCCACTTTTACCATCATTTCTTTGAATTTCATGAAATTTAAAAAAGGTATATTCCAGAAAGGCAAAGTCAATTATTTGATCTGCTGTCTGCTCATCCAGAAACCTTCTCTTGTTCTGATTGGACTGACAAGGCAGGTATCCTTAAGCATTTCATGTTATGTTATATTGTAGTTCTACACCTTGTAAATAATTCTCCATGTGTATGTTTATAGAATTCAACCATGTCATACCTACATTTACTAAGCTTAATGTGTCGTTAGTTATTTTTGGTAGTTATGTTATATGACTGGTATTGCTGGGGATGGGAAGTAATATTTAATCATAACTGATTCAGATATCGACTCCGCTCAGGCCGGGTCACTGTAGGCCAACTTTATCAAAAATATTAAAGAAAACGATGCGTCCCAACAGGTTCGTGAGTATTCTTTTTTTCCTCCACCATGGCTCTGGTCCGACTCCAAACTGAAACTCACCACTGAAGGACATCATTGATAACACTAGTGCAGCAATCTTTGCTCCACATATCTCTCACTCTCACAAACACACTGAGCCATATACCTGCTGTTTTTCTAAAGTCTCCATATGTGTGTAAAAGGTGTGGCCAGAGGTAATTCCAGAGCTAATGGGATTGGAGGGAATGGGTGGAGGTCTCCTGGTGTCATTGCATCACAGAGTGGGATGTTGAGAGCTGCTTGATTCTTTCACTAGGTCTTAAGCTTTTAGTTTGGAGCCAAACAGGACCTGCTGGTTTCCTCTCTGAGAGCTCCAGTTTATGATCACCAGCAGAAACGACATGTGAAACATATTGAATCAAACATATTATGAAACATGGGGCGATGGCGCTCGGTGTTAGCAGATAAACGCTTTAATATTTCCAATTCATGTTTCATTTAAAGGTTCAGTATGTATTATTCGACAGCATCTAGTGGTGAAGTTGCACATTGCAACCAACTGAAACCCCAATACCTGAACGTTCCTATAGATAGAGACAGTTTTTATTTTATTCGTTATCTACCTTTTAATATAACTAAGTAGGATGTTGTTTTAAATTGTAAAATTTGATCATGAATTTGTCAATTTTGTCGGGCAAAATCTTTGCTTTTTGCGATGCACTTTTTCAAATTCATCTGAAGATGGAGAAACCAGTCGCACCATCGGATCTCATTAGAAAACCGGCCTAAGTGTTGGAATCTGTAGCTCCCAGCTACATAAGCCCCATGACTCTCACATGAGGCCAGCTGAGGATGAAGCAGCCCAGTGGAGAGCTCCGGGCCCAGAGCTCCTCGTCATGGTCTGTACCCTGACACAAGTCCTCTATGGCAACCACACAGGCTCATTCTTTGTGATTCTGTGGTTTTGGTAGGGGGGGGTCCAGGGACATCCTCCCCCAGGAGATTTTCTTGATAAACAAGCTCAATTTAGATTTGTTTTATTTATTTTTTAACAAAAACTGTTTAACTGTTAATTTCAGGAATAGTTATGAATTGTTACATAAATATTTTGTAGATGTTAGTAATTAGTATTAGTATGGAGTAGAACCAACCAGATACTTCACAACACAGTTTGAAAAACAGCTATTAAATGTGTTGGAGTTAATAATAATAGAATTTAACTACCGTAGGTACATTTACTGAAGATACTTAAGTCGGCAACAATTTTAAATACCTTGTACTTGAGTATTTCTATTTTATGTTAAACTTCTACTTCTACACTACATCTCAGAGGGATATATTGTATTTTTACTCTACTTCATTTATTCGAAAACGTAAGCCACTTTGAAGATTCAGATTATTAATACAAAATATAATCAACTACTGTAATAAATAATGAGGTTTTATTAAAGGTTTAACTAACCAGCAATATACTAGCTAAATGCCTGCACAGATATGTCCTTAGAGGAAAACTTGATGCTTAGTGTCAGTGTTATAGCGTTGATCATTGGGACAGGATTGTTATCTTGTTCTCTGATGAGACCGTATGCAGTGGTCGTCAGGAACAGACAGCAAACGTCTAATTTAAAATGGAACAATGGCTTCGTATCCAGCAGACTGGCTGCCTGCCGTGCTGCTACATTAAACTCCCTCAATCATTAACAAGCGGAATTTTTTTTGGAACACAACACTATTTCTGTCTGGTGCCTCTTAGATAAAAATAAATACCTATACTTGATAGATATGGATGCTACATTTTCTATTTCTCACATCTGCTCTTTCTGCATTTGGTAAAAGTAGGTTAAATCAGTAGATTTGTGCTTCTGGCGACTTGTAAGACAGAAGTTGTTGTTTAATTTTCTATTCGCATATTTATATTCCCCCTTTATTTACGTCAGGCCACACAATTAATCCTAAAGACCTTAAAAGAAGAAGGGAAAGCCGTTGTGTCTTGTCTGTGGATCGGCTGTGGATGGGTCAGGTTCAGCCAGGGTGCTGCTGCTGATTATTGGAGCATTGACTGCCAAAAGTAGCCAGAGGGGAAGACACAATGTGGGCTTGTCATCTCAATCACCAGCTACATTTCAGAGGATTTCCCCTGGGCAGTATGCACATGTGCACACACAACGCTGTGGTGCTCACATGAGAACACTTTCCAGCCAGAAATAAATCTGGGTCAGGCCAGGCAGTAGTGGTGAATAGAGAAAGGGAAACAGCGCCAACAACATCCATTTAATGTTTTAACTTGTCTTTGTTAATCCAGAATTCACACCAAATACCCATCTATCTGTGAAGCTGTGTTTCAAAATGAGGTTGAAGTCAGCCTCTGATGCCACAGTCCTTCAAAGCAATAACCCTAATCCAATAAAGCTACTTCTATTTTCTTCATAATTTTCTTTCCAAAAATGTACGCCATTGAGCAGAATATTCAGCACAAGATGGTGTTGAGGGTGGTAGAGAAAACCCAGCAGGAGTCTTTGAAGCAAATTTTACAAAGTGTCCAAACCGTGGAACTACAACTTCTGGGTCAGTTATGCGATACCACTGGGACCCAAAACATTTTTATTTTTTATTTTTTCCCCATAGACCTATATTGGGAGAAAGATGTAAATCAGTGGATCATTTTTTTGTGAGCGAAATCAACTTCCCAGTACAAAAACAGGTGATTAGCCCTCATTTGAATCATCAAGTCCTAAAGCTTGTAAAATGCTTTTATTACTGAATTTAGGGTTATATTTCTTCCTCTTTTCAGGCAAGACGGAAGCCGGAGTGAGGGCTAGGAGGCGGGGTTAAAGGAAACAGTAGTGAGCTTGCCCCATGGTACCATGGATGCAGTACATCCAGGATGCCAGAGTCGCTCAACTTTTTCGTCTGTAAAATGCAGACCGTTACATAATGGGATTTATGAATTAGTGCACAAACCATAAGTAACAGTAATTTCCCATGGACTCACTGTTCGTTTTGATGGAATTTCCTAATAATGAAGGTTTCATAAATTAATTTGACCAACCCGAGTTAGAATTCAGAAGACAAATCCATGGCGGCTCCATAAGAAGATGGTAAACGTGTTTGCTGCGATACCCGTTAGCACCGATTGAGTCCAAGTAACATCCCCACCTAAACATGGACTCACAGTACTGATGGTCCTCTTCTCCTCCAGGGGGAAGTTTGCCGTGGTCAGGAAGTGTGTGGAGAAATGCACGGGCCACGAGTACGCCGCAAAGTTCATGAGGAAGAGACGGAAAGGCCAGGACTGCCGGATGGAGATCATCCACGAGATCTCAGTGCTGGAGCTGGCCACATCCAGCCCCCGGGTGGTCAACCTCCACCAGGTCTATGAGATGGCTTCTGAGATGGTGCTGGTCCTGGAGTTGTGAGTATACCAACCTGCACAGGTTGTATTTGGAAACTTAAAACGGTTGTGTTTCTGGATACCGACAAAGACAGTCATTAATTGCATTACAAACTATATTTCAGCCATCTAACGAAAGCCTTTTAAAAAAACCTTGACTTTGACTTCCGAACAAGGGACCCAGAATAGCAAAAGTGCTGACTCATTTCTGGGATTTAAAGTGGCCCTATTATGCTTTTCCACTTTTTCCCTCTCCTTTAGTATGTTATATATATTTTGTAAAAGGTCCATAGAGTGTAAAACCTGAAGTCCATGCGTAAAAGGAGTTACCCTCCCCCTCAGTAGCTCCTGAGCTGCCTGAAACGTCTCCATTGAATTCTCTCCTTCACTTCTGTAACTTTATGAGTTCATAATGTTACAGAAGTGATGTAAAACTCCTTCCGGCTAGTTTGGCCCTCAAACAACAAAAGAGATTTCAGAGAGAGGGTGAGAAGAGGTGCAGCAGGACAGCCAGGATGAGAAAAACAAGGCGGATTATGAGCATTAACGCATGTAAACATGTTGTAACTGTAACTTGAGATAAAAATATGCACCCGGAAAATAGCATAATAGAGTTTAAAACTCCTTCCTGAGCATTACATTGCTGGCTATAGTAAATACACGTAAAAAGTTGCAATCCTGATTGATTCACACAGCCATTTTTCACCAGTTCCTTGTGTCTTGTGATTATTGGTTTTAGTTATTGGTTCATACTTTTCTGTTTGGTTGCTGAGCTGCTGGATTCTAGGTGCTCAGGGGTTTTCTTTAGAATACGGGGCCAAACATGTTAGTGTCAGTGTGTAACTGGTGAACTCACTAAACTATAGGCTATAAGTTATCATGTATTGAAGAAGACTCGAAACTAGAGATTGAGACCATAAACTCATGTTTACAATGTTTACTGAGGGAATAAATCAAGAGAGAAGTAGAATCATTTTCTCATAGACTTCTATACAATCAGAGGAGTCGCCCCCTGATGGACACTAGAGAGAACTCAAGTTTTAAGACAGTATTGCATTATCCACTCTGCAGAACCGGAGGTTGCTGCCTGGACATAACAGAGAACCCACAGGAAGCAAACAGTGTGATGACCTCAGAGCAAAAGTGATAGAGACAGAGGCCTTATAGCCGGGGCTGTTTTACTCCTGCTTCAGCAAACACAAGCTATTCTAACAATGTGCCTCGCCTGTGTCCTTTTGTGTGTATATGTACACACTCACACAGATTGTGTTGTAGGACATGGAGGGTTTGGGTTTCCTGTGTCCCAGGCTTATGACTGAGAGCTGAAGGGGACAGACAGACTGACCCGTCAGAAGTACTGAATAATGCACAACTTGGGCACAGCTCAGTTTGACCCAGTACGTGGGTTTCATACAAACACACACACATACACACACACACACACACACACGTGATACTATATGGTGTTGACTACAGTAGCCGCACCAGTTGTCGATGATCTCATCTGACTGGTCTCAATACCCGGGCCATGCTTGACCTGGTTCCCACAGTGTGTGTGTGAGTGTGTGTGTCTGTGTGTGTGTGTGTGTGTGTGTGTGTGATCAGAAAGGTCTCTCTCACTTCCCCCTCTCTATCTCTCTCTCTCTCTCTCTCTCTCTTTCTGTCCTCATCTCTCCCTCCAAATGCCATATTGGATGTGGCTGCGTTCCTCACCATAGTGACACCCAGAACCCCCACTACACACACATATACACACACACTCACGCAGATAGGCAGAAGAGAGTCAGTGTTGAGGGCAATATGCTAGATTAGAGGGTAATGACACATTGTTGATCATCCGTCTCAGACGAAGCCTCTCCAGAGCCACATATGTACACTATACAGCTGTTTTCGCAGGAAGCTGCTGCTGTTTCCTCCCTCACTGTGTGTGTAACTATTGTGTTTGAGACAACGAGAGTTCTCAGCATCTCCTGGAGTAACTTCTAAGTTACCGATAGCATGACTGTTAACTCTGGACCTTACTAATACTAATACTAATTTGGAACCGATGATTGTTTAGAACCGAGTTTGGGGGAGCATCTGTAGTTGTTCCATATAAACGTAACCGTAGTCAGTGTTTTAGCTATAGTAACTTAAATGTTTGGAGGAGCAGACGGTCCTATTTAACTGTTGTGGTCGTCAGTTCGGATCAGAAAGTCAAACGAAAACAGAACCAAGCCAACTGATCGATGAACAGCAGCAGGTCCTGTGTTCTGTGAGGTCAAATTACTGATTTTGTCGGAGGAGTCTAGTGGCTCCGAAGAGAGCGATAAAAGAGCCTTAATTCCTGTCAGAACGGGCTGACTGACGGTGAGCCAGGGTTGGTAATTAAAAAATATATATATTTTTGCTGAAATTCTCATTACATACCCAACATCAATGAATGAATCAAACGTTCTGACAAAATGCGGCCGCAGTGACTGGACGGCTACCTACCTGTCTACCTGTGTGCACTGGAGTCACTAGAGACTTCCACTAGCTGCTAGTTTAACAGCTGCGAGCAATAACAGAAGCATTTTGCTCATTTACGGTCATAATTATAATATTCTGAGAGAGACTTTTGGAGCTAGTGCAGCTGGCTGCTTTCATTGAAAAAGAGTTGAAAAACTCTTGGCTGGGTTTTCTGTTTGGATCATTTTTAATTTCATGTGTACTCTTGCCAGTTCCTTTAAGATTACCAGCCCTCCCTGTAAACTGGTATTGATTTATGTCTTAGGTGGCTAAAATAGTTTTATATGCTGCTCCCATTCATAGAAGCTGGTCAGACAGCCCTTTCTGACGGAGAACTGAAGCCGTTATATTGCTCTCCTCAAAGCCACCAGAATCCAGAAATATTTATCATAACATATGAGCTGAAAAAAGGCCGGTCAATCGTCGGCTGATGAATCGGTGCATCTCTACTTCTACTTCACTTGTTGACTTCTTGTTTCATTATCTCACTCTGCCAGTATGAGTTCACTGTGTGTCTGCATGGAGTGAAACATGAATATAGAGGCTGAGAGAGGCTGCCGGTGTTTTACAGGATTGTAGTGTTTTACAGGATTGTAGTGTTTTACAGGATTGTAGTGTTTTACAGGATTAGGTGCTGTCAGCAGCACATGCCACACAATGCAATCTGTCCTGTTAAGGGGATCCCTTAAATGCCCCTTGAAATGCTCAAATCGGCCCGATCCTCCCCCCACCACGGCCCGTAATCCCAAACCCAGCCATTGTTCATAAAAAGGATAATCCCAGAATTAACTGCTGCCCTGAATGAGGATAGTGCTCCCAGTCACGGACACACACACACACACACACACACACACACACACACACACACACACACACACACACACACACACACACACACACACACACACACACAGGAACACACACAGGCCGAGCTTTACTAACACAGAAATACACCACAGTTTGGTTGTGGGTTGTAAATTCCCTGGAATTTGAAAAAAGCTAAATAAGGAATAGTCATAAGTGATGTGAGGAATGTGGGCTTGTATGAATGTTGATTGCCACATTGCTCACTCACTAATTAGGCATGTGTAGCAGACAACACACTGTGCATGTGTCTCATAATTCTTGGTAGCACTGCTGGCATCTTTTAACATAGAGATGCTTTTTGAGCAGAGCTCCTACCAGAGTTAAGATTCCTTAAAACATGGAGGATTAATTCATTTAATAAGTATTGGTGCTTTTTTTTCCTGAAAGTCAGTCTTCTATTGACCAGAGTAGGAAGGACTGAACCAGGTGGCATTATTGAAGGAGTCCAGTAACTACTTTAACTTCAACAGTAAGCACACAGCATCCTCCGGCCTCATGAACTCAACATGCTGTTCTCCTCTCTGTGCGTCTAACAGGATACTTGCATTCAGTGGGACACTTGAACAACTTCCTCTAAAACTCTTCAATATTTCCATCTGATAGTGTGAAAACTGACTAATACATATGATAATATATGGATAGGAAGCAACACAGTCTCATCTCTGCATCAAACACCGACTCTTTGTCAGCCTCTCTCTATACTATATCAGTTGCTCTGAGTGTTTTAAAAGGATACAGGTGTGTTTACATTGGAGTTAGTTTCAAGCCCGGATTGGGAGTAAGAACGAGTTGTAAAAAACGAAGCTTAATCCTCTCTCCCAGAGAGTTTTCATAATAGCTGCTTTTAGAAGGTGCTGCAGTCCCCTCAGAACCCCTACTTCCTGCATCCATGCTATGTGCACAAATACAATAAATAAATACATACATATATTAAAACAATGTCTGAAATTTTCAGCACTATATTCCTTTGACAGTTCATGGAAAATTACTATTTTTAAATGCTCCTGGTAGTCTTAAACTACAGGGGTCTTTCTTGATACTTCTATTCTCGTGCTACAACTTATTGGCCTGTGCTACTAAACCTTTAACCTCTGTAGCACTGGTGCTATGTGCAAGGTAGTTAACATAAAGCCCTGATGATAACCTGGGTCATTTTTTTATTATTTTAATGTTTAAATAAAAAACAGCCCCAGTATGAGCTCAGCATAGTCAGTTAATTGTTAAATTGATCATAAAAATCCAAAGGAAGGAAAATCAGTTCAAGTGTTTGATATGAAAATATTAATCATAAGAATGAAGTGAAGAGATCCCTGTGTGGCTGCACCGTTCAGCCCATCTGAACACACATATTTGTTGTATTTATCAGAGGGGAAATAGAGCAGAATGGTTTCATTCTTTCTTTAGAGGGATGTTGACAACATCGCCCTTCTTTCATCTGCGCCGACAGCTGACAGATATTTCGGGCGGTGGGGCTACCGGTGATGACGGAGGGCTGATGGAGGAGTAGATAGAGGGAGGAGGGTGCAGATATTCTATGAATAAGGTTCAACTCGACATAGAAAACTATTCATGCCATGATTGGATGGGGAGGAGGGGGGAGAGATAGGTGTGGAAAACAGGAAAATGGGCCAAAGCTTTTTGTTTTCAATTTTTCAAAGAGACAGAAACAGAGAGTGATGAGAAAGGAGTGATGAAGGTGATGGTGAGAAAAGTTCAAACGAGAGCCACGGCCTAGAGCTCCAGCTGGGAGTTCATCATGTCAACTGACCCGCACTAGTGCACGAGACCAGTCAAAGCAAGGCCGCTCGCCCTTAGAGAGAGAGAGAGTCAGACAGGGAAACGAACTGCATCGCATCGACTCGTTGATATTCACAATCTGACTGCTCTGTAGATTCTATTATTGAACTTTTCTGTGGACTCCTGCTCAGTTCTGACATACATAAAGGAATGGAGGCGTAGAGAGCTGAAGAATCCTTAAGAATGGCTCACACATCTATAGTTTCATTGTTTAAACAGCTGGTCACTGCACAGCTTAATTCAGCCCTTAATGTAATGGATGCTGATGCCAGACTGTGAGCTGGTTCTTGAAGCCACTCCCACATGGAAAAGTCCAGTTTGGTGGACGTGAATCCGTAACGAGTGCAGGATGAAGGGCCGCTGTGAGACGTTCACTTGACCTCGCTCTTACTGGATCCTCCCTCTCTCTCTCTCTCTCTTTTCTCTCTCTGTCACGCACATGTTATCACATTGGCACCTGACTTGCTACATTAATCGTGATGACGAAGAGAGAAATGAGCTACGTACATAAACTACTTCTAGAACTCTCAAAAAAGCCTTTTTTAATCTACCATATTCATATTTTCACATAGCGGCTCTAAGACAGGGCGACTCCTGAATGTGTCTGGCAATTTGCACTGCATGAATTAGCCTAGCTGCTAGCTGGCATTAGGACATTAGTTAAATGGACCCAATCCCAGTCTTCACACTCTGAGGAGCACTTCTGAAAGTCCATGAGGATTTAGTTCTGTGCCGCTGTAAAAATGTTGAGTGTTTGATGGCTCTCTAGCAGATATTTTGAGCCCTTTATGAACACTTTCCGTAAGTCCCCATTTCTTCAGACTTTGCCCAAGGGAGTTTATTAATTAATCAATTCATAGCAACGTGACGTTAAACACGGGGTTACCAGTGGAAGCACAGAGACGTTAAAAAGGTAAACAAAGAAGACAACCTGGTGTATTACATTTACTCAGAAACATTAAGGATTAAAGATGGGACATAAAAACACATGAAATCAGAGGAATGAGGCAGAGGTTTTGACAAAAACAAGTAAATACATTATTTGACTAATAACTCTCATCTTCTAAGGAAAGAGCTTGGAAGACGTTCCAATCAGGGAGTAAAACGTATAAAATAAATACCCACCATTGGACATAACATTTTCTGACGTTGTCATGGTAACGTGATATGTTGCAGCGAAGTGCTGTCCCATTCGTATTTACACCATTTCAAGCCCTTACATTCTATCACAGTCAACCATTTACCAGGTGAAGTCAGAAAGTCCCTGAGGTTTAGGGTTTAAGGCCTTAGGGGGGGCACCGGGATCGGGCCTTGGACTTGCATTTGTGCAGCGCTTTGCACTGCATGTCATTCACCCATTCACACACTAAAGTAATTCACACCCATTCATTTACTAATGGCATGGTTTTTGGGATCTTGTCCCAGAACACTTTGTCATGGACGAGGATCGAACCGCCGGTCATTGATTTGACAACCCGTTCACCTCTGAGCCACAGCCACAGTAAGTGAGATAGTTAGTTATTGAGTTACTGACTTACTTTTCCTTTTTTCAGCTCCTCTACACTTAGTTGGATTAAGTCGCTGAGTCTTGTTTAAATGGTCGAGTCTGCAATTCTGGAGAAAGATCATTGATTATAACCCAACACCCAAACAGAAACCCCTCAAGATAAAGGTCCTGATCAGAGGGCGACACTTTTGGGGGTTTGTTGTGCTAGGCAACTATTGAAAGAGTGCTAAGATCGGCATTACACAAACTACGAACTGTACGCTACCTAATAGTTAATGGTACAGTTTAATATTGAAAGCTGTACCAAAACTTGTAAACTAACCCAAATTCTAAAGTAGCCACTTATTGTCCTCCAGGCCTGCTGTTTTCTGTTCCCATCATGGAAACTACGGTTGGTAAAGTCGTACAGTCACCACAAAAGGCCCGCCTCTCAATTCATCCAATTGGACAATGGAAAAGAAAACACTACTTATGTCGGAACGCTTTTTCTCTCTGAGTTGAAGTTTTTTTAAACTTTTTTTTAAACCGTTCAGGGCCCTCCTGTGAAAACGCGAGGCGCTCAGCTACGCATTGAGCAGAACGCCTCATTATCATGGAAATCAATTACTAAAAGCTGCCCAAGGCTGCTTAAAAGTGCTCAGTTTGGTTTTGTTGTCCAGACTTTGTAAAGTCAACGCAGATAAAAAATGATCAAAAACAGTCCGAACATGGACTGAAACACTGAGGTTACGTTTAAAGAGAGATCCTGGTTTGATTAAATTTAGAGAAAATAAGTTTTGTCTCAGTCCAAGCCAGCTTTTGGTTGACTTTAACTAAGTCAACTGTCCAACCTTAACACGGTGCTTTGAGTAACCTAACCTCACCACATAATGTTAGCCATGCTTTAGTAGTTTTCTAGAGGATTTTGTAGGAAAAAAACGACTTAAAACATTTCAGTGAATGTTCTGCAGATCATTCGCTGTGAACATTTTGCAGATACTTTGATCAAAAACGCTTCTTTATTATGTTAAAAATGCTATCCAGGCGACATGAAGTTTCTTTGGAAACATATTAGCTGTTTCTAATAAGTAGTGTCTAGATGTAGTATTTAGGGTCATGATTCCACATAATTCATGTTCAAAGATGGACACATTAGACCCGATGGTGCTGTAGCAACATGTCAGAAGCCTAAAACCTTTGCTGAGCACATCTGGACCCCCTGCTGTGAATACTGAGGTCTGTCTTTTTCTTTCTTCTAACACTAAAAGAAGTCCAACACTTTTTGGATCACTGTATCCAGAAACACACTGAGCGCCAACTTGTTTAGTCAACCAATGCTAAATAAACCGCTCACACTTGATCGTTTAAGTCCCTTATCAAGGGGAAATGCCAAACGCCTGCTGGTTCCAACTTCAGCAATGTGTGGATTTGCTACTTTGTTGTTGTTTTTTTTATATCATTGTTACTTTGTTATCTAACATGTATGGTGTTTTTTTTTCCCATGGTTGTCCGCACCAATAATATATTAACTTCCTGGATTCAGTTTTTAAATCTCTGGTTTTGTGTTTGTTCAGGCAAAGCCAGCAATTTAGAAACATTAATCTGAGCCAAACTGGTCCTTGAACACATCATCAAACATAATTATCTCCTATATCTTCAGCTCTGTTTGTCTGCACACTACAGTGTTTAATAGAGAGTCAGTATTTAGCCTTCTCATCTCCCATTGACCTTAAGAAAGGCCTCCACTCATAGAAGAGGTAAATGGACCATATCTAGTTTTTTATAAAATGTCAAATAACCCAGATATTAATCTTCTCCTACTGAAAACATATCCCGTTTTGCTGCTCGTCGAAGGGCGTGCCCGTTCGGGATTTCGCCGTGGGGAACCCATGCCCACTCGATTGCTCGGCCCCTGACAGTGCTGATGCAGCGCTGTCAAGAGCCGCTCAACATTCGTTGACTCACACGTTGTTGGTTTACAAGAAAGTTCACGTGTTTCTTGGGGCGACGAGACAACTGCACCAATACGCCGACACCTTTTTATTCGAGCCGACAAAAGAGGCGAGCCTAAAAGTATAGACGAGGCAACGTGTTGGATCTGCAGGAGTCTCAGCGCTCTCATTCGTGGGCGTAGACTCTCCAGTCTCATCGTGTTCCAGCGGGGAGCAGAGACCGACTCAAGTGTGACACCTAGTGGTACAATTAAGGTGTACAGGACTGGTGTTCTGCTTTGAACCGTTTTTTACCAGCCCAACTCTAGTAACTAGAAGGACACTTTCGGGCCAATTGCTCCGTCTGTCAAATGATTCCGGATCCGCGCCAGAAATTGAATTCCATGCTTCACCCTTCAACCTAATATCATGAAAATCAGGCCAGTAGTTATTCTATAATCCTGCTGACAAACCTAACCGAAGACGTAACCTCCGGCTCCTTGGTGGAGTTAATAAACCAGAATTATCTTCAATAAAGTTTCATCTTTAAAGTGCTTCATCACTTCCTGAACCAAGACCAGGACCCGTGTGTAGCACAGATTGTTCTGTCACTTGATAAGTAATAATACTTTTGTTAGCATGCATCAGGTCTAACCCTACAGTGTTAAAGACCCTTTATTTTTTCTTCTCACCTTGAAAAGCCCCAAACCCGCTCACTCAACCCTCCTCTTCCTCCCCCTCCCCTCCTGAGGGCTCCTCTGAGATAAAGCCTAATTCAGCATCCCCAGAGGGGACGCCTCGTCTATTCCTGACTGCCCTCCTGTCTTTTTCTGTTCCGTCATGCACCCGTTCTAATTGAGTTTATCCGTCGGAGTTTATCTCAGTTTGGAGGAAATTAAAGCTACTTTGAGGAGGCAGTGGGCACTGTGCTGTTTATTAGAATAATAACAAGCCTGTTTTCTCGCGTGAAGGCCGCAGAGTGCACACTCCCTCAACACTAGCAGCCCTGTTCAAGTGAAGCTCATGATAAGTAGTTTGCCCTGCTATTTCTGCCACCGCCTACAGCAAGTCTTCACACACACAGTCACACACAGATAAGTGATTTATTTCCACTGTGTCTCTAAGAAGCCTGATGTTTCATACAGTCCATAATGGTTTTGGTGAGGTGGTGGACCAGGACCACAGACGGTAGTTTGGGTTTCCTTCTGGTGATCCGGTTCTCCTCCCACAGTCACATACTCTTAATTAAAGACAAACATGTTTGGGTATGCTGTAGCCGGCCTGACCCTGCTCAGGTTGAGCAGAGGGAGTGGGTAGACTCAAGAAAACCTGGCTCATCTACAATGCTTTTTGTGTGTGTGTGTGTGTGTGTGTGTGTGCGTGTGTGTGTGTGTGTGTGTGTGTGTGTGTGTGTGTGTGCGTGTGTGCGTGTGTGCGTGCGCGCAGTGCGGCTGGAGGTGAGATCTTCAACCAGTGCGTGTCAGATGAGGAAGACGAGGCCTTCAGCGAGGAGGACGTGAAGAGGCTCATGAGGCAGATCCTGGAGGGAGTGTCCTTCCTCCACCAGAACAATGTAGTCCACCTGGACCTGAAGGTCAGTGGACAGACAAACAGTGGTTTCTATTTGTTTCTACTCTCGTCTCTCCAGGATGTCTGAACGGAGTCAGTCAAAATGAAACCTAATTCATTCACTCTGACATTAGACCACTGGAACAATCAGGTAGTCTGTCGCCTTCAGTTCAGATCAGGGCTGTCCAGACTGTTCATACCACATGGAGAAAGACATCTATCATCCTGGGCCATAAGCCTGTTTTTGTTTTTTACACTGGACTCAGCAGTAAACATCACTCCTGTTTGGAGCAGGGATGCTAGGCCTGGGACTGAAGAGCTGTTCTCAGGTCTGCTGTAAGTCTCGTTGTGGAGATCCATCACCGAGGTGACTGTCAGTTATCCTGGACCTAAATCTGCCCTGTATGTAGAGCCAAATGTGACATGGTGTTTCAACCCCCTGTGGTGCTGATGGAGACCTCAGAGAGTAATGTCACTCTGCATTTTAATAAGCATCCTCCTGGACTCCATCACCATGAACAGAGAAACACTGTGAGGACAGGTTCATGTCCTCCTTGAACGTAGGGGGGTTTGAAAGAGCAGTGATGTGAACACAGTTATTATCTAACATGATGTCATTAGAAGTCAATGACTGGGCTAAATGTATAATCTACAACTTCCAAACTGTCAACATTTTATTAAAAATTATAATTTAAATTACATTACATTAAATTTGATTTAATAATAATGCAGATGAAATGTTGCTTTGTGAGCCCGGCGCTTAGATATTTATTTTTCCAACTGTCAGCAAGATTTGTAAAAATCCATTCTAAGACATTAGTGGACAAGGAAGTCATCAAAAGCCAGAAGGTATCAGAATGATTCAGATTTCATCCATCAGAAATGAAACAACTAAACTAGGAGAAGAATTACACATAAACCTATACAATTGATATTATCCTGTATGAAACTGGTGAAACAGAGAAGACACTTCCTTACATGAGGGAGGGAGTGTAAGACGACACAGGTCAGACAGATGTAGATGTGTGTTTCCTGTCTTAACACCAACACACCTGCTGTGCTGTGATGTTCTGCAGCCTCAGAACATCCTGCTGACCTGCAGCTCTCCTCTGGGGGACATCAAGATCGTGGACTTTGGTCTGTCCAGGATGGTCAGCAGCCACCAGGAGCTCAGGGAGATCATGGGGACTCCAGAGTACGTCGGTGAGTTGCATCACTTCTACCACCACACTGCACTCATTTTACACGGATTTCATTCAGAATGATTAACTGGTGTGTTTGTGTTCTTGTTTACAGCTCCTGAGATTCTAAATTATGAGCCCATAAGCACAGCAACTGATATGTGGTAAGGAAAGTTCTCTGTTTGAAGGTCACTAGATGAATAACTAGTGGTACTCTGGCCTCTCTTTGTGGGACGTCCAACTCAGGAAATGTCTGACTCATGGGGCCCCCTAGTGGTCGTATCAGTCTTTTTACTGACACTAAGAGTCTGCAGCCAGTGGGATGGAGTGGCATTAGTTTTGCAGGTTATTGCTCATAAACCAAACTATTGGACAATTAAAAAACATGACCTGTGATGGCGCTAAATGAAAACTTAATATATACATTAATAAATCACCAAAAGGAGTACAATTAATCTTGAGTCTGAACCACATTCATCCAATAGTTGTTGAGATATTTCACTTAGAACCACATATCTAAACCTCCTGCTGGCACTAGAGGAGAAGTCAGAGGATCACTGAAGTCAGCAGGGTTCGTCCTCTGGGGACCCTGCATGTCAATACGTCAGAATCCATCAAAGTGTAGGACCTATTTATCCACCAACCAACAGACCATAGAGCCATGCCACTCACATGGCTACAAGTCTGGTGGCAGAAATCACAACTCATATGATACAAGGAGTTTTTTTCTCTAGTTACCACATTTTTTGATTCACCCTGTCATTGAATCTAATGAGTTCTTCTTACAAGTTACAACTAAAAAAAGAAGAAAAACTAATATTTATGGAGCTCTACATAATATCAAGAGAAAGAGGGAGAGGAGGTGGATGGCTTATTAAAATGAGCATATACCAAAAATCATTTTTTTTAAAATACATAGTTCCAACAATATTAGATGTGTAGAGAAATATTGTGTTTCTACATTGAGAATTGTTCAGGAATAATATTCTGTGTGTTTCTTTATCTAAATTTGATGAAAACACATTTTTGTAATTTATTTTATTTTATTTTTGGCACCATTTCAATACTTTTATAAATGATTTTGTTCTTTTGACTTAAATAACATAGGCTGTACAGATTTTAGTGATACTGACATCACAGTAAACCAAATCGTCACTGTAGGAATGGGGGAATATTAGGAGAGTAGGCACATATTCATCTTTGCTTCTCAGCCATAAACTCCAATAATGGAAAAAAAACTAGCAGGCAATTGTAACTCAATAATGTGTGAAATAACCATTTTACTGTATGCTGCTGATTTGGGTGAAGGGTTCACTTTGTAGTGTCCACAATGCTTCATTTATCTAAACGAAGCATTGTGGACGTTGTGTCCTCACCCCGTCTGCACTCTGCCCCGTGTGTAGGAGTGCTGGTGTCCTGGCCTACGTGATGCTGACGGGAATCTCTCCGTTCCTGGGCGAGAACAAGCAGGAGACCTTTCTGAACATCTCCCAGCTCAACGTGAGCTACAGCGAGGAGGAGCTGCAGCAGCCGGACCGCTCCGCCCTGTCCTTCATCCAGACGCTGCTCCGCAAGCATCCACAGTCAGTCCTCACTTCACCTTAACTCTGCTGCTTATTGTGGGGGGGTGGGGGGATCGTAAGGAATTTATCCATACTAGAACTCTTATCCATACTGCTTAACGCTCCGGTTCCTTATCCATACTCGTATTGGTTCTTTTTGATTATATCGTCAGAAATAAGGCAATTAATTAAGCTTTATTATTTTGTATGTAAACAAAGTCTTTCTTAAGCAGCAACACAAGAAGTTCCAAAATCTTTAAAACACATTCTCAGCTAAACAATGAGCTAAGTGATGATCTTCCATTGATGATCCTGTTCTTCTGATCAAACTAACGTTACCTGCAGTGGACGAGGATGGAAAACTGATCTCCAAACAGCAGAAAACTGAGCATTTCTGCAGACTGATGTTCTGCTTGTTGTCCAGAAGTTGTGATAAACTGCTGCTGTTTCCTCCCTTAACTTGTGAGGGTTCTCATCATCTACTGGAGGAAAATGTAGCCTCACTTTGGATCTTTGTGTTCTCTCTGCCATGATGTGTGTCTCACGCTGTACGGAATCGGTGTGTGTGTGTGTGTGTGTGTGTGTGTGTGTGTGTGTGTGTGTGTGTGTGTGTGTGTCAGAGTAATGCACAAAGAGACAGAGAGAGGACGTTTGAGATGAGCACATCTCACTCTGGAACTTCTAAAGTACCGATAGCAGACCGCATCAATACTCCGGGTTTTACTCATTTAGAACCAGTTCTCGTTGACAATCTGGTTTTGGGGGCACATCCGCACCGATGACGTAGTTATGTCCCTCGATAGCACTGGAAAGGTGAAACAGAACAGGGTGAAACAAAACAGGATTATTCATGTGTTTAAACCAGAACAGACGCAGAATGTCAGATATCCAGCTGTATTCATGTGTGTGTGTGTGTGTGTGTGTGTCAGGGACCGGGCCACAGCTGAGCAGTGTCTCCAACACCCATGGCTTCAGTTCTTAGAGCCTCAGGAATCCCAGACAGCGGAGGAGATCCTCCCAGTGGAGGACCAGGAGGCGTCCAGCTCCCCCATTAGCTCCACCAGTAGCCCTGAACCTCCCACAACCACAGCTAAGGAGGAGGAGGAGGGGGGCCTGGTGACGGAGGAGCTGGTAGTGGTGGCCGCCTACACGCTGGGTCAGTGCCGCCAGTCCTCCTCAGAGAAGGAGGCCCTGGCTGCCGAGCAGAAGGACATCTCCAAACGCTTCAAGTTCGAGGAGCCTTTCAGTGCGCTGCAGGAGGTCCCCGGAGAGTTCATCTACTGATGAAACGTTAGTGTTGTCACGGTAACGCAAAGAAACCCTCTGATTATACAAATTCCCCTCATATATTATATGTGTATAATCACATCCTTATTTAAGAAGTTGGATTTCAAGTGCTTTTTTTATACCGACCCTCTCACATTTTTCTCCCATAATGCAACACTTTTCTTGACATCCTCCCACTCCACCTTCTGAAACAGCTGCAGTATATTTATGTCTCTTGTGTTTGATTTGGTTTGCCGTTGAATTTATTTTTCTCTCTCTCAACATCTGGCCAAATCTGAGCAGCGTGACAATTAGATATTTCCAGAAGCTTCAGTTTGTTATAACGAACTTCAACATTTTAGACCAACTCTCAACAAACAAAGAGGGAGACGTCCACGTAGGAAAGGCAGAGAGGAACAGGCTGAATCTAAATGTCCACCTTCTGGACCAGGCCTTTAAATCTGTTAGGGTGCATCAGAGACTTTAGATCCAGCATGAGTCCATGATGTGACCTCTCCAAGTCTCTTAATGATCAGAAGTCACACATTGTGTTCAATGTAAAGCCTCAAAACACAAATAGATGTAAATATAAAGAAATCTAAACATTGATTGAGACTGAAAGTTCATTTTTTGTTCTGATGACAGCAGTTGACAAAACAATCTTCCTGCAAGGTTCATTTGGTATTTCTTCAGGAGCTCTCGATCACATCACTGGAGCTCCTTTAGCAGATGGAGTTTGCCCAGCTTTCATGGAAAGAACGAGAAGTGGGAGAGGACAAAGGACTTTGAAAGGTTGAACTTCAACTTCATGATAACCAAGTTGTGTTTTGGTAAAGTCTCCAGTGAGCAGGCGTCAGAAGTCTTCCCATGACTCTGATTATTGGCTGGTTCAGTGTGCCGGTCTGCTAATGCAGGGTAGTTTGAACATTTGGGTTCAAAAACCAGACCAGAATGCAGCCAGAAGTCAGACTGATCAACAAGTCCAGGTCCAGTTTCAGTGTTCTTCCTCAGACACTCACAGACAGCTGGTGGTTGAGGGTGAATATCTGAGCTCTCCACACTCCTGGAAGTCTTTAGTAAGGTGTGTACTTATGGTCTGTCCTAATCAGAGCCTCACTGATACTGCACACTGAGGCCCGTAGTAGTCTAATATTGTTACATTACAAAAACATAAATAATTTAAATAAATATTCCTTGAATGTGGTTGTTACAGACAAAATGTCCTGAGCATTTCTGTACTGACATTTCTTATCTCTTACTGGCCAACATGCTATACTTAATTCCCAACAATATATGCTGTGTGTATGTGTCTCTGAACATTGGGATTCTTAGTCTCTATGGCTTCACATTACAATCGTAGGAAGTACTAATCAGAGTAGTATCTGATTATACCATGGTCACTTGCCAGCAAAAGAGAATCCACTTCAAAATGTGTGCTTGTTTATTTATTATTTTGATTCTTGCTCTTTTGTTTAACATTTCACAAAATATAGACCATGTACCTAAGAATGCATGCCTTTAAATTACAAGTTAACATCTAGCTAAATAGAAATAAGTACATTTCACAAGGCTGGGCTAAAATACTCAAGTTAAATAAAAGAAAAACCGTCAGGGAGGTTCTTTGTGGAACTATTACACCATAGAAGGGTTCTCTGGAGAACCTTTCATATATAGTTCAGGGCATAAACCTTTAAGTTGGGTTCTTGGTAGGACCCTCTGGAAGGGTTCTAGTTAAAATCTTTCCTAAAGGTTCTACTAGGAACCAAAAAATGGTTTTGGACAAAGTGAAGAACTTTGAATAATTCTAGTGAGCATCTTTAGTTCTAAGAGCTCTGGGAAATAAAAAATCAAGATACACAGAGTAGTCATTAAAAGTTGAAGTGTCCTGGCAACAGTTTTTTTTTATATTTATTAATCGTGCCAACGGGACAAATTGGCAACATATATATCCATTGTTTGTCTCACAGAAGTGTGTGACATCACCTGTTTCTACCTGTGTTAACAAACAGCACAGACCAATCACGTTGTGCAGAACTGACATATTAAAAACGTACACTATAGTGTTCAACAATACAGAGTCTCCACAGTCTGAACCAAGACAGCAAACTTTATTTATCCTTTCAACCTCGACAAAGGCAGCGCTGACCAGAGCCTCTTCTCCTGTTCTTACCTTTCACAATAAAAGCCCTAGACGTATACAATGTAGCTGTTTACTAGAGGGAACTCAGTTCACTCAGAATATTTCACTTAAAGAAAATGTAGTATATAGCTTACAGTAGTTTAGACTGTAGGAGACTTTAATTCAGACAGAATGTCAGCAGGATCCTGGTAGTTGGTCCTCTGACTTTGTAAAACTTTTATGGGAAAAGTGTTACAACCATCACGATTTTGCCATGCTGCTTGTATAAATAGTTTCGATGCCAAACAGTCCCAATACGTATACAGCATACACGTACAGGTGTGTAAAGGCCTTTGGTTGCCATGGTATCAGATACTGAGAACACTGACCGCGCTGATGTATCAGTCAGGCTGTAGTTCTAGCGCAGCACTCTGTCTCACAGGGGACATCAGTCCATCTGGTTTCAATGCTCTTTATGACATCATTGAACCATCATGTTGATCACGGGCCGAAAAGCATTCTGGGAAAAGAGACCTCACTGACTAATGTAGAAACAGCTTAGTCAGGTTTAGGGATTCCAATGTTACATATCCAGTCATCATATATGTGCATGAGAACTGCTGACTAAAGGGGGTTGGCCTGCAGTTAGGAGTGTTTGTCCTCAAATAAACAGCTAGAAAAAGTCACTTTTCTTACTTTTTTCACGATTTTGAATTCAGAAGCCAAATGTTTGTTGATTTCTGTCCGTTTTTCTGTCTGTTCTGCTCTTTTAACAGAATGAGCTCTTGCTAACTTGTTTTTCATCTCATTTTGTTTTGGTGCCATGCTTGGAGCAAATATTTGATGATTTTTAGCTCTTGTGTTGTTTTGTTTTTTATTGCAGGTGTTTCTCTGTAATATTGCAGATATCTCTGAGACATAATCTTTGAGTTTTCTAATTCTGTGTACATGATGCAAATCATTTATTTTTCTGTTTTATGAGGTTTATTCAACAGTACTGTTCAAAGAGCCATTTCACATGTTCCTCTTCTATGAATGACTGACCCTCCCATGGTTCACTTCTCATTTGAACCTGTACATGTAGACAACAAGCACTCTAGACTTAAACATGGTCTTGACTGTAAATTTATGTTTATGAAACAATAAGCTCTGTTGCCATGGGAACAGATTTGTACATGAATGTCTCGTAATGTAAATAAACATTTCAGAAGTGTGTTGCGAGTTTGTGATCATTTGGGATCAGAGTAAAGAAAGGAGACGTGTGTTTTAGTATCGACCAGTGGCTTAAGGTAGAAACAGCGGGCCGTACTGCATGCTAGTTACTAGTTATGAAGCACACACAAACTATTAGGTGTATGATATATATTTGACCAACAAAGTGTTGGATTTTACAGTGGAATAAGTAAGTTAGGCTGTTGTATTGGGAACAAATGGCCTAAAGAGAAAGCTGTCAGGACTAGCTGCCAAATATATCAATTCATCTCAAATATTCAGATAGAGACTTGAAATTCAAAAACATCAATATACATACTACCCAGAAGTCATCATTTAACATCTGCATATGACAAAAATACCAAAGAAAATAAGTAACACTTCAATTAATTTAAATGTTATTATATGGTTTATTTCTGGTCTTTCTTGTGGGTAAAAATAAGCATTATATCTAGTTTTAAATTGCAACTAACTTTCTTACTAACAGACCCTGACAGTCCAGAAGTCTCTAATGTGCAGCATTACCTCCAGCCACCACTAGATGGAAGCAGCAGTGTTTCTATTAGAGGTCATGTGGCGGATGGGATTAAAATTCAGAGTTGGAATGGATTTTCTTTCGAGTTGCAAATTCATTTTAACAATCAAATACTGCTGGTTTTGGCATTTTAACACATGTATAGTTAGTTTTGGAGAAGTGAATATTTCTGTTAATGATGCCCCATAAAGAAATGGGTAATAACATACAGCAAAGTAAATAAAATAGATGTAAGTAACTGGGTAATGTCAAATGTCAATTCAAACTAATCAAGGGAATCAACAACTGTAAAAACATCACAATAGGACAATTCAGTGAAAATAGTTTAACATAATAATATATACCGTTTATATATGGAGCGTTTAACAAAGATTTTCAGATTTTTACATATCAATATCATATTCACATTCAAGCCTATACAGCTCCCTCAAGGCTACACACTGCTCCTTAAATAATAAATATAGATTTCATAACTCATCATTTCACCATGCTAAGTGGATTTAGCTTTTAATCCAGGTGCACATATATGCAAAAACCACTGCTGACTGTTTATTGATGTAGTTTGTAGCCTCTATAGGAAGGATTTTACCTGAGAATACCTCCAATTATTGGTTTTGTTTAAATATGAAACAACCTTTGTTGGTTGGTCAACCAATTCATCTCAGTTTCCCCTGTTTGAATCCAAGAGAACTGCTACATTTAGTCACTTTAAAATAGATGCACTTCTTTGATACACAGTACACTTTTTGGTACAGTGGCAGTGTGTTTTTTGTCCTGTCATGGACAAAGGTGACTGTTGGTAGGAGACATTGAGACAAACAGCAGCCTGAGACACTTTGATCACTCAAACACCCCCACTACCTCCTCCCTCTGAGCTTTTGCAGTGCTACTATGTACTCCTACTTTGTTTCTCAGATACAACAGTTATTATTCACACGACCACAAGAGGTCACTCGTCAGAAGAACAGGAACCTCTGGAGTCTGCAGTGGGGCTAGTGGCTCTATGAGACTGTCCTCATACAGCGGTGCTTTAGGCTAGCTGTATGCTAACTTCAGCATGCTCATAATAAAATGCTGTTTCTTCTGAGGAAGCAGCCCCATGCCCCCCAAATAAAAACCAAGACTTGTGACAGTATATTCTGATCATGCATACATACTCCTTTTTATATAACCTTTACTTAAAATTCGATTCAATTAGAGTTGACAATGCTCTGTTGACATGTATGGATGTTTTCTCACTCTGTGACAACATGAGGCCTGGCCTTAACATATTCAATGTGAATGCAATACCAGTGGTTGTCCACTAGATGTCCACATTTCTCTGTATCCAGCACTTTGAAGCAACCAACTATTCAGAACACTTCTCTTTGGTTATGTGCTTTAGGAAGCTGTGTTTCCTCCATCAGTACTGGTTAGTTATACAACAGTGAGGGAACTGTTGACCTTTAAGCAGAGCATGAATGAATGGGAGTCACTGCGTTTTTTTCTTCTCTCTTGTTTACTATTACCTGATAGTTTAAAGCTTCATTAATACCGCCTGCCGTTCAGTCCTTGTCTCGGTCATTTTTTAAGTTGTCAGTCTAAAAGACATAATGTATTGAAAAATGATTCCAAAACTCACAGAATCACAAAATTACAAAATATATTAATCAATTCATATTTGCTGGCATTAAGTTTTTCAAAAACAACATTTCCACTGTGATCAAAAAACAGTATACTCTCCAGTTTTCAGCACACAAAGGGAGGCACAGTCTGTATTAACAGGACAGTCTAGCAGCAATCTAAAGGCACCATGACTTACATTTATATAACCTTAACAACACAAATACTGTTTCCCCTTATTTTAAAGGTAATGAGGTCATACAATATGAAGACAGACATTTAACGCTTCATTCTAAAATGGAATGACAATGCTAGCTTTTCAGAAGGGGGCTTAGTCACTATTATGGCCACATTCACAGGGCCCCTTGACCTCAAGATGGGTTCTATGGGTACCCACAAGTCTCCCCTTTGCAGACATGCCCACTTTATAATAATTCTATGCTGTTTGTTTTGCCTGCAAAGACTTTTGTGGATCCCATCAGCCTAACTTTCAATTCAATTCAATTCAATTCAATTTATTTTGTATAGCCCAGAATCACAAATTACAAATTTGCCTCAGAGGGCTTTACAATCTGTGCACATGCGACATCCTCTGTCCTTCCCTCACATCGGCACAGGAAAAACTCCCCTAAAAAACCTTTAACAGGGAGAAAAAAGGAAGAAACCTATGGGAGAACGACAGAGGAGGGATCCTTCTCCCAGGATGGACAGAATGCAATAGATGTCATGTGTACAGAATGAGCAGCATAACAGAGATACAACACATTCAATGTATATGACATAAATGATTCATATAATAAGACTACTTATAATAACAGCAGCAATTATTACAGTAGAATTATAGTTATGAAAATAGGGATAGTAATGTGATTAATAATAATAATCGAAGTAGCAGTGGGTGTCAGTCGGCTCACAGCAGGAGGCACGACTACGGTCCAGGTACCACAACGATTCATGGAAACCTGCAGAACGAGAAAGCAAAAGGGCTTCAGGGTGGAAGTAAAGCTAAAATGCTTAATGGTACAGGTAATAGTAATAGTAATGTGACTAGTAATAATAATGGTGGTAGCAGTCGGTGTCAGCAGGGCCGTAGCAGGATGCACGACCACGGTCCAGGTACAGCCACGATTTATAGAAGCCTGCGAAGCGAGAAAGCACAAAGACTCCAGGGTACAAGCAAGTCAATAAGCGTAATAGTACAGGCAATAATAATAGTAATGTGACTAATAATGATAGTGGTAGTAGTAGTGGGTGTCAGCAGGGCCTCAGTAGGTGGCACGATGACAGTCCTGGGAACCTGCGAGGCGAGAAAGCACAAGAACTCCGGGGAAGAAGCAAAATCAGTAATGTGCATAAATAGGAGATTAATACATAAAGATGGAGGGAGAGAAGAGGAGAGAGGAGCTCAGCGTATCCTAGGTAGTCCCCCGGCTGTCTAGGCATATAGCAGCATATCTAACTCCATTCATGTGTGATGATGGTGAGGGGAACAATGGGTTAGTGGTTAGCTCTGCCCCTAACAACAAGAGGGGCCTGGGTTCCATCCTGTTGTGACCTCTAGAATAATAACAGCCTTATGAAACTTTACAACCACAAACTATAGACATTGGGCATTGTGCATGCAGCTTTCCTAGGTATATTGACAATAAGTGTGTTTCTGAGCAGTTTAAACTACAGATGAGCTCCCCATTCAAATGACAAAACATTCTTTCAGAAATCTATCAAATGTCAATAGTTTTAGATACCAATCACAGCATGGATTTGTCTATGGTGTTCCTCAGGGTTTGTGTGTCTTATTGTTGTATTTTTGGAGGGATTTTTGATCATCTCTATTAATTTTTAAGTGGTACATTTTTCAAGTCATAGCATCAAATCTGTGTAATAAATGGTATCAACCCAATAATTACTGCAATTTATTAGACATAAGCAAGCTTTCTAATGACATCATATATTTCCATAATAATGATCTAAGCCTTTACAATTAATTGAGAAGTTAATGATTTTTTATTTCCAATTTTATGACGAGACAACAACTTGACACTGCTGTGCTGCATTTAAAATGAATCTTCAGGTTGTCAGCCTCCAGATGATGTACACCATTTCTATGTTGAATATACTGTTGACCTGCAATGTGCATGTCTAAGGCTTAAAGACATTTTCTATATCACTAAGTGGAGAGAGCATCAGGGAGGACAGCTGCAGAAAGCCAGCGTGGACCTCTGGAGGAAGGAAGAATCAGTGGCTCTTGTGTGTAGTGGAAGAAGAAGACCACCCCTCCCCCCTTCACACACAAACACACACACACACACACACACACACACACAAATCATCGTACATTGAAATGTGTATGAGCTGCCAGTAGCCTTTATGGCACCACGCTAAATCAATTTAAATGTCATCCATCACATCCTCCAACAGGGAGGTGGGGGACACTTCTCTCCCTACCTCCTGAACACCATCACACACACATCACCATGATAGCTGTCCAACACTCTAAAGCGTATCCTCTGACCTATGGTGCTGATTACAGAACACACTCATGCTAGCTGTGTGACCCGGGGAGGGCTGGCGTACCCGTGGAGCTCCGGTCGCTCTGCACCGTGTGGTCTGTCAGGTCTGATCCGTCTCCAGGCTGAGAGCTGCACACAGAGCGGTCAGGCATAAAAGGCCATCACCGCTCACCATAAGCCAATAATAATTAATTCATGTCATTTACAGTAGCACACATCTGCAACGTCAGGGAAGTGTGTGTGCATAAAAAAATAAGAAAAATGCGTTTGGAGTCTCCCACGTTCCTTGTGGTGATCTTCAAATGCGTTTTCTTATTTATTTTTTTCTTTGAAGCTTTAATATTCAACAATATTCGATTGTGTTGGTGCCTGTATCAGAGACTCTGTCCCCTGTATGGAGAATACTTCTCCAAGGCACTGTAAAAGCGGTTCATTGACTCAGCTCTTAGTAGATGTTTAACCTCTTTCAGCTGTTTTCTTCCATTTACTGCTCTGAACGGCATTGTTTCCTGCAGCAGAAGAATATCTGTTTTTAGTCACAAAGCTCTGAAAACCCATCGTGCACTAACGCAGACAAACACAGAGACTTACTGGTGATTATAGAGGACCATTTAGCAGTTAAAGCGATAGACCAAAACAGAGCTAAAACGAGAGTGATTGAACTTCCATTTCATCAGGCGGAAACTAACACAACGCCAAATGGATGCTATTGTGAAGCAGCAATATGCATTTTACTGCTTTCGTCTGAGAATTAGCCGACCTTTAATTTGCCGTGTTATACTTCAGTAAAATCAGCAACAACAAATGGACATGTTTGAAGGTATGTGATCAGTTTTTGATCATACTGGTCAGAATAAATTCATCAACATCTGAAAAGGAAGCGTGGGGATTTAGTGCAGCGTACTATGTGACGATAAACATTGACGGCCCACCAACCAGCAAGACCTGAAGGACCAAACGCCACCAAACTGCCCCAGAGAGGAGAGCAGAAATGGAAGCTAAGATAACCCAGCTAGGATTTAAGGCTACTCCACTTCCCAGCGTGCTCCTGGCTGCCTGATGTCCAGTCTCAGAAAAATACGATGGATGAAAGCAGCATGGGGTCGGTGACGGTTGAGCCCACATCTTCACAGAGATCTGGATCCATCGCTCATTCCGGATCACACTGCAGTCGACGGGCCGACAACAGGACTGCAAAGGGATCAGAGGAGGTGGACTCTGTGTTTACATCAATGATGCTTGGTGCTCAAGCACAGTCAAAGTTGATGGAAAATGTTTTCTTCATGTTGCGTTTTTAATGTGAAGATGTCTGCCATATTATCTGCCCAGAGAATTGTTTCTGTTGCTGCTGTTTACATTCCTTATGAAGCAAATTAAAGAAATGCACGACAGGAATGTACTGCTGTTTTTGATTTGTATTGTTTGTCATGTGCTACATATGGGCTACAACTGAATTTCATTGTGTATCCCTGTGTTGACAAGAAATGATCCTTGAGTTCTTGAATCCTAGATGAAGAGCTGCAGAGGACAGGCCTTTAGTGTGGTTCATAGGAACCACCCTGAGCCTTCCTCGTAGCACTTATTGCATTCGTATTAGTTTGTTGCACTTATCCTATTCGTAGTAGTTTGTAGCACTTATTGTATTTGTATTAGTTTGTTGCACTTATTGTTTTCGTAGTAATTTGCTTCTGCACTATACTTTTGCTCTGGTTTATGCTTTTAGATGCTTGTTTAAGAAAGGAGATGCACTTATGACTTCTGGTGACTAGTAGTTCTCTTGAATACCTATGTTGAATACACTTCCTGTAAGTCGCTTTGGATAAAAGCGTCTGCTAAATGACTGTAATGTAATGTAATGTAATGTAACCAGAACACCTCCAACACATCATCATTGTTTGTTGTAAAAGGTCAAACGTGTTCCATTCACATCTGGTGTGAACTGTTTGGTGAGCTGTGATGAGTCTAGGTGAGGTTCAGTGTGAGGAAAAGGACAGTCCTGTCACATCTAATGTATCCCTCCACACTGTGGTGACGTCACCCAGAGGTGACATGCTCAGCCAGCCCTACAGTTCTATGACATCATCATCTATGTTCAGTTCCAGCCTAGCTGATAACACCTGTGGGCTGATGCAGTTCCAGTCAAACAGAAGTTTCTCACAGTCCAGTGATGACCCTGATAACAAAAAGGAATCCACTTGGATCTCTCAGCTCTGTTAATGAGACATTAAGTAAAAACAACTCCATTCTTCATCCCCTGAAGATGTCCTCCCTGTCCCGTCCCCTTTGTGCAGCTAGGACCGTCTCAAACTTAGTCTCAAAGCTCAGTTTCCACTAAACAAAAGTGCTATCTTGGGCTCTTCTAGTGATGTCAGAGGGGGCGTGTCCATTGATTGATGGACATGCCACTGATGCTTTGTTAAACAAATGTTATTTGCATTAAGAGGTTTGATTCATTATTCATAGGGGTAAGTACGTAGAACTGCACGGTCACATGTGCAGTCAAGTGACCATCGCCTGCTGTACTGATATCCTCCGGTCAATGACATGGTGGTGGTGAGTAATGTGTTAAAATGACATGTCTGCTCCACGAAAACAATGCCAACTGAAAGTCAACAGGAGCCTCTGTTGTGGTGGATACACAAACTAAATAAATCCACTTGAAATATGCAACGCTCAAAGCTAATAATGAAGTTCAAACAATAAGAAAGGCCACTTATGGTAAATGTTACAGGAATGAAAGTGGATCAGTCAAACAAGGACATCTAACCAGCAGACCAGAATTCAAATCCCAGACGATTGTTGAGCTATTGTGAAGCTATGTCTATGATGTGTTTATGTATTTATGCCCATCCATGAAGTTTTTCCTAAACCAGTGTTTTGTTTTGCCCAAAAGTTAAATTGTGTCACCAACACCTAATGTGCTGTTAAGAAGTCATAGTCATTTCACATATTTCTCTGATATCAGGTCAAACTTTCTAATTTTACAGCTCAATATTACACAAAAATAAGTTTCTAAAAACAGCGGAAGGTAGAAGTAGGCAATGCAGTAAGAAAATATTTCATTCAGCGCTGCCTGAATGTGGGTGTGGCCAAGTGGGGTCACCCACACACACATCTTATTAGCGATTAGCTTAGGCTGAAGCCCTGCAGATCAGAGCTCACCAAAGTTAAACTCCATGCAATAGGAAGATGCTAATTTTCTCATGTTCGTCAATGGTCTTTCAGTTCAATGTACATTTTAAAACTATTGGGGTTTTGGAATAAAGAGCTGTTTAAACAAACAAGCAGCTGCCTGTCATGTCGGAAAACGTCTCAGCAAATTTACAGGCAGTGTTATTTTGATAGACTGACCCAATATTGGGAAGCTACATAATCACTTAGTTGCCTGAAAGTTAGCCTGGCTCAAAATCTCACATGACTGACAGCCTGTCTCAAGGCACCCAGACGCAATGCATTGTGGGACAGTTGAGTATGTGCAGTAAGCTCACGTCTCCCAATCAGAACTTCTAGCTCATGTGGTACACATCCGGGCACATCTGGAGCACACAAAATCCACATGCTATGCATTTGTAAAGCTCAAGGTACTCAGTTTGACGTCATGCGTATGAATATTATGTTAGTATGCGATCTCAAACGCAGCCACAGTCTTTGAAGATGAACTCATCGACATGTTTGCTTTTGGAATCGTTGCCAGGATTTGAAGGTCTTCTCCAACAGTTATGAGCGCTGAATGTTGGAACGTCTGATGGAAGGCCAGCTAAGGGATGCAGAGCTAAATCTCTGAATATTCATTATGTTCCCTGAATTCCTCTAAGGCATGCTCTGAAAAATGAGGATGTCAACGCTGGAACCACATGGTTCACATTCTGTGTCTATGTGTATGTGTGTGTGTGTGTGTGTGTGTGTGTGTGTGTGTGTGTGTGTGTGTGTGTGTGTGTGTGTGTGTGTGTGTGTGTGTGTGTGTGTGTGTGTGTGTGTGTGTGTGTGTGTGGAGCTCCTTCTCATACAAGCTTATCCTTGGTGGATGACCCCTTTTCTTGCACAACATGAATGAATGCACAAATGAGTGAGTGAGGGAATGATTCAATGAATAGATGAATGAATGATGGGGCTGGATGAGAGGATGGATGGATGGAGCAGCGTTTTAAATAATTCCTGCGTGATGTGTGCTGCTGAACAAGCATTCGATGTTCAGTCATGCATCACACAGCTCAAACTGTGCGTTCAGTTGCATTGTTTTGTGGGGAGCAACCTACTTTTAAAATACATATGACTCACTGCGTGGGTTACACACAACGATACCAAACTGTCGGACGGATATTTTAGCCATCCTCTACTGAACTCTGACTGAGGCTTAAAATTTAGGGTGTTAAAAAATCTGATGTCTGAAAGGAGAAATCATTCCAGTTTGGTGATTTTACTGGATTGTGTGTAAAAAAACTGCAGTGAAAACTTTTTCATTGTGCCAAAAAGGGACAAAAAGGACACTTTCAGGGGAACCCTGATTCCTCATAATAAGTTTTAGAAAGAATAGAACGTATTGGTCAGAAGGAATTTAAGAGACCAGGCTCATCACCACGCTACTGAAAATATGTTTCTGCATGCACAGGAATGATAATGTGATTACTCATCAGACTGAGGGTGAATATTTAGACAGTATGAACAAAATATTGTGTTTTTTTAACATTACAGGATGTAAACATGTTCTAGTAGAAACCCCAAATAAACAAAATTGAAAAGTATGAAAATGAGCATGATATGTCCCCTTTAAAACGTGTAATCAGTCACTTATCATTGCTGGATTTATCAAAACTATAGATATTATGGTAAAGCACACAATTTACAATCCACGTTATCTTGTAATGTTCCCCTGAAAAAACATTACAAGATAAAATGTTTTTGGGGTTTTATTGGCTTATAAATGTTTCATTTTGAGTAATGATGCCAACATTGCCTGTAAGTTAAATGGAACCTGATAAATGGCAGAGACCATCAGAGATGGAGGGTTGAGTATCTCAGACAGGATTGTGGGTAAGTGTGAGGATCTCTGGTGTCTTCAGTGCTTCCCTCTCTCCCTCTTTGCAGTCAAAGTAGGAAAGTAGGACAAGGCCAGCAGCTGTACTGTAAACCCACAGGAGAGGAGGGGAAGCACATCTCCTTTCCATTCATTATTAATTTGACCTGCACATATTATGATTATTTTCCAAAAATGAAATATGTTTTTATTGTGCAATTGTGATTACTTACTGGAGCTGATCATTTAGATTTCATTCACCGCTACATGGATAGTTAAAGAGGCTGGGATGGTGGTTTTCAAGCTTTAGCTGGAGTTATATATTTTATTTTATTTATAACTCACCTCTCCATTTAAAGGACGGAATTTTATATTTCCATACAACAATTATCCCCGTCTCATCACAGAATCGTTGCATATCTATGTGCTTCCAGCTCACGGCATGGAGCTTTTGGTTTTTCATTTTGGAGACAATATACAGGAACCCTGTTGCTATAGCAACCTCGAGGAAGAAAGAGGGAGATGGCTACAAAGGAGGAGAAGTAGGGCTTATTATATTGAGAATGCAAAAGAGAAGGAATGAATGAGGGGGAATATTTGATTCCAGTCTCTCCATCATCGTCTGTCAGCTGTCTGATTCTACATAACTTTTGATCAGAATTAGTTTCAAGGTCTTGTGAGTAAAAAAATACATATCTAAAATGCTGGAGTGCTTTTATGGCGAACAAAGACATACAGTTGGACTGAGCTGTGACTGGAAGCACAGCGTCTGCTCTGCTCTCAAAACACACTTGGGTTTTCTATGAGCCCACAATGGAGGACGGTCATATAAATAGTGTGCTGACTATACACACACACACACACACACACACACACACACACACACACACACACACACACACACACACACACACACACACACACACACACACACACACACACACACTTTTACCAACTGCTCTCTCCCGTCTCTGCTCTGTGTCAGTTTTAATCAGGAACATTTGTTGGCCCCTAAGGCCTTGTGGGAAACATAGTTCTTGCATCTAAGTACCTTTTTACTATTTCTCAATGTCTCTCGTAGGATTTCCAAACATAGTCTGTTAGCTTTTTCTGGAGTTATCAACCAGTGTTATTTGTTGGAAGCTGTTTTAGATTTGATCTCAGTCTTTAGACAAAAAAGCTTATTAGTTCTAGTCACACTTTAACTGACTGCTCTCTCCCATATCTGCTCTGTGTCAGTTTTAATCAGGCACATTTGTTGGCCCCTGAGGCCTCATGGGAAACATCAGTAGACCTAGTTGTTTCATCTATGTAACATTTGAGTATTTCTCAGCATCTCTTGTAGGATTTCAGACCCTAGCCTGTTACATTTTTCTAGAGGTATCAATAAAGGTTAATGTTGGCAGCTGTTTTAGATTTAATTTTAGTCTTTAGACAAAAATGCTTATTAGTTTTAGTCACATTTCTATTCTTCGTTTTAATAGATTACAACTCAAAACATAGTCACCAAAAAGTAATTTTAGTTAACTTTTAGCAAATATATTGATTTATTTTATAATAAATTTGTATTGTGTCAATTTCTTTTTAGTTTTTTTATTAAGTCTTAGTCCTGTGTCAAAAGTATTTTATCATCAGGTTATATTGAAAATTTCAGTCAATCTAGTCCAGCCAAAACAACGTTTTTGTCATTTTTGTCAAATTTATTTCACAGAAGGTTTTATCTTATCCTTATCTGATAGAAAGTTCGAATGATAAGCAGTGCAGAGCTTTGTAGGTACAGGAATGAAAGAAGGCTTTCCCTCCTGTGAAACCACAACTTAAATATTTCTGTTTGTGTACCATTTAAAGGAACATAAACCTGTAGAGGTGTTGCTAGGTGTGTTTTTGAACTTTGGACAGAGTCACATTTGTTGTTCACCTTTCTCTTTAAACTAACTTAGATTAATTCCATATTGTTGCTACTTACTGTAAATAGAAAAAAGAAAAGATAGCGACATCAGTCTCATAATCAAACTCTTGATAAGAAAGTGAATAGTATATTTGCGTCAGATTATGAAATATGACTTTGATACATGTTTGACTAGACCGTATAAATTCCATTCCATAAATATAATCAGTAGTACAGTAGTACAGTCATTTAGCAGACGCTTTTATCCAAAGCGACTTACAATCAGTAGTATATTACATATCATTCACCCATTCACACACTGATGACAGGCTACCATGCAAGGTGCCACCATCAGACTCTAACTAACATTCATGCAACATCCACACCGGGAGCAACTTGGGGTTAAGTGTCTTGCCCAAGGACACATCGACTGCCGAAGCCGGGTATCGAACCACCGACCCTCTGATTGGAGAACTACCTTGCGCTCCACTACGCCACAGCCGCCCTATCTAATCATTAGTGTTAATTTCATAAACAAAAACTATGAAAATAACATTTTTGATGAACACCTATTTTACATATTAAAAATGAGACTTAAACGATATACAAAGTTACCTTTGAAAACAACTATGACAAAAGTGTTCCCTTTTAGTCAGCAAATAAAAACCAAGCGATAATGTTAAGACAGAAGAATTGATAAAGGGACTGTTATTTAGGCAAAGTCTTATTCAACGACCTCCTGATAAGTAAAACAAACCTGTCTCTTGTTCAGAAGACGATGTAGCTGTTAGCTGTAGCACTACTGTTAATAAATGAGAGACAACAGGAACGTTCTGTTTCTATCAGTAATTCAATACAATTTTCATATCAATTGAATTTATTTTGTAGAGCCCAGTATCACAAACCACCAGTTTGCCTCAGTCCCAGGACCCTGGCATAAGAAAAAAACCAAAAAAAAAAAACCTAAGGTACACTTTAGGGAGAGCAAAAGAGGAGGGATCCTTCTCCCAGGATGGACTGAAATGCAATCAATGTCATGTGTACAGAATGAACAACATAGTGGAATTACAACAAAGTCAATCCATACGACAGAATAAAAGCAGTGATAGTAGCAGTAGATATCTGGAGTTCAGTCAACAAAACCATTGGGACACACAGTGTGGATCAGCAGTCCTACGGCTGAAAGTCCTCTGTTTGTTGGACTGACTCTTTACTATTTCAATGAGTGCCATGATACTGGGCTGGGGTGTTATGTTTCCTCCGTCAAGTTTATAACGACAGCTAGTTCTGCTGCTTAAATGTCCGACAGTATTTGCTACACACTAACCCAGAGATTCAAACTGCTGCTCTGGTCACAGCCTGACCTCATGTTTACTGTTTACCCACTTCCTGTCAAGGAGTTTGAAGTGGACACGTTCGCCGGCCAGTTCCCTCAGGTATGTGGGATGGCTGGATTTTTAGGATATATTTTCAGCAGCGCATGTCCTCAGTGTCCATTATCTTGAACCAGGATACCTTTGAAGTGGTAAATCCCTTTGGCTCCAGGAGAAAAAAAGCACAAGCAGCTTGCTGTTCACATGTCTCTGTCAGAAATCTGTCCACATTTCAGGTCCTCTATAGACTAGATACAGACTGTTATGCTTCATGAGGAGGAAGACTTTACGTGTTTAGGACAAGAGGAAAGTGTTTGGTTCTCTTATATTTCTGTCACTAATGTGTTAGAGCTACAGAGTATCACAGCAGTTTGCTAAATAGTCACACAATGCAATCTTTGTGTACAGGGACAAGAATTGTCCGTATTTTTGGTGTTGTTCAGAACAACTTTTTTCTTCCGGGTTGACATTAAAAATTAAAGTTAGGTTTAGGCTACAAAACAGCTTAGTTAGGTTTTGGGAAAAACATTGTAGTTGGGATTTAAATAACTACGTTCAGTTAGGTTTAGGCAACAAAACCACAACCAGAGAACCACAGCGCGTTGTTTAGCACTTGTCTCGTGCGTTACTTGGTATAACTGTTGCTTAGTCACATGGATGCATTTGATTTGTGTCCACAATGAAAACGGATCCTGATTGACTTTCATGAAATGAAACACGATTGCATTTCGTGACTATTTCACCACCTGCCATGATACTGTGTTGGTCATAGACGGAGTTATTTTAAAAAAATGCCACTCAAGCAAAGTCACAAGAACTCCCTCCATGGTATAAATTTGAATGTCTTTAAAAGCCTGAAATACTTTCATGAATGTGACCGTGGACTCCCAGCATGCCTGGGACACAACCTTTCTGAAGGTGTCGTTTCAACAGATCAGTCTATGCATCAAGCTGCCTGTCACTGTGGAGACACAGTGTCTAGTGAATCTAGTGCATGTTGAACATCTACTTGCTTCCACTGGTTCATATTATGGAAAAAACAACAAATACGTTACCATGCAGATGACACACAAATTAACTTAACCATATCACCAGCCAACTATGGTCCAATACAAGCACTGAGAAAGTGCATTGGAGAACTCAACGATTGGAGGTGCCAGAATGCTTTTCCATCAAACAAAGACAAAACTAAGGAAGTTCAAAAGTCAGCACTAAACTTCAATCTGCAAAGTTAAAAACCACAAACCAAGCCAGAAATCCAGGTGTAGTCATGGACTCAGACCTGAATTTCAAAAGCCACATTAAGACAATTACAAAGTCAGCCTACTGCCACATTTAGAGTAAATTAAGATTCAAAGGACTTATGTCTCAGAAGGATTTGGAAAAACTTGTCTCAGACTCAAATGTTACGGTGTCTTCACAGGTCCTCCTAAAAAACCAAGCAGACAGCTGCAGCTGATTCAGAATGCTGCTATTCTAGTCCTCACTAAGGTCAAGAAAGTGGATCACGTCAGTCTAGATCTGCGGTCTTTACACTGGTTTACTGTCTGGAAGAGAATTGACTTCACATTACTACTGTTGGTTTATGAAGCACTGAATGGTTTTGGGCAAAAATACGTTTGTGATATTCTGCTACATTGTGAACCATCCAGACTTCTCAGGTGGTCTGGGACAAGGTCTGCTTTCTGTCCCAAGAGTCCAAAATAGACATGGAGAAGCAGCGTTCAGTTTTTATTCACCATATATCTGGAACAATCACCCAGCAAACTGCAGGTTTGCTACCCTCCCTTCTTCTAAACCAAGGCTGAAGACTTTTCTGTTTGCAGCTGACTTCTTTTAAATCAACTCCTATACTGTTTTATTCTTGTATTTCATACCTGTCTTATTCCATTATAGCATTGTTTTTTTATATTTCAATTCTCTTGGTGTTTTTAATTTTATTTACACGTCCCTTTATAATGTGTTTGCACTATGTCTTTTTGATATTTTATGTAAGGCGCTTTTAATTGCCTTGTTACTGAGAAGTGCTATATAAATAATCTTGTCACAAATCAAGTTGTTGATGTCAACAATGAACCACATTGCGGGCGGACAGTGGAAAGTTGGGGGTAATGCAGCTCAGAACTGGTGTTTGCTGCAGTTACTCCGACTCTTTAATCCACTGGAGGATGGGATTTAGCCGTTGTGCCTGCAGCTAGGAGAGATAGTTAATAATATGGTGCAACCCTCAAAAGTACATGCTAACCAGGTAGCATATCTGAGGGTTCTCATGGAGCAGTACGTTGACTCTAGAGCCTCACTGTCAAAGCACCAATTCTTACTGCACTATGAAGAACTTTTTTTTGATCGACTAGTTTGATTTTGGACTTTGTATTTTGAAAGAAAGCACACATTTGTCAAGCAGTACTCCTTCAGAAAGAATCCAGTATCTGCAGGCCTGAAGATCTTCAAATGCAGCTAGCTGATTAATAGGATTTTACAACCCTGGCATCCAGGAAGCTGTAAAGTTGAGATGCATCCAGAGGCCACATCACTGACACCAGCTGTTACTAACAAAGGCACCAAATAGCAGAAATTATGGAGGACAGTGACATGAGATACACCTTTGGAAGTATTACACTGATACTGACAAAACTCATTAAATATTTATTTTGTTATTGAAAAATACCAATCAGTTGAGCTTGCTCTGCACTGCCTCCTTGACTCAGGCCTTTCTTATGTGTGTGTCACTAAGGCTGATGGTCTAATGTGTTAACATCATGATGCTGTTTAAGTTCCACAGGAGTGGTTAACTGCAGCTGTCTGTGGATCTGGTTTTTAAGTGTCTGCCTCACAGGCAGGTTTACTTTATATAACAAGCAATGTAGGGTGATCTCATCAGGCTTAGCGCAAGTATAACTTTGTATAAATGCTGAACACATGAAGCTGGTCTGAATCCTGCTTTGGTGGGTGTGAAATTAATGCAAGACATTTGATTTGCATCATATATGTTGGCCTATATTATATATGAGCCTGTTTGTCAGTTGTATATGCCAGTGTGCCCAGAAGCCTTATTAATGCCAGTCCTCTGACAAAAGGGGTGGACTGGCATAAATTAGGCTTTAAAACAAGGGTCTTCCAAAGTCCAAGATGAAACCTCTGAGTCCCTCTTTCTGTGAGACCGGCTCCATGCTGAAGGATCAGCACCTTGGACAGCACTGCGGCGCACCGTCCTGACAGGACTATGTCCAGTTACAATAATAAAGGAAAAAAATAAACATACCGACAAAACAAATGGTTATGATGCTTTCCTTGTGTTTCCCATTGGGCCTTTCAGCAAAGCCAGGGATTGTGTTTTCTGGTTGTGACATGGTGAAGAACATCCAAAACAACACCGGTTCTTTTGAAGGTGCAGTGTGTAGGATTTGGCGTCATCTAGCGACGAGGTAGTAAATTGCAACTAGCCACAACTTCTCCCATGTGACAAGTGTGTGGGAGGCCAGCTCTGGTTGTATAGAAGTCTATGAGAACATGACTCTACTCCTCTCTTGATTTATTACCTCAGTAAACATTGTAAACATGAGTTTATGGTCTCAATCTCTATTTCAAGTCATCTTCAATACAGCATGATGTTCATTTAGTGAATTATGGTCCATTTAGAGTCAAATAGACCATAAAGCAGGGTATTTCTGAGAGCGTGGCTACACAGTGATTGACAGATCACAGCCAGAGCAATAAACTACATTGGCGACTGCCAAAATCTAAGATGGCGACGGCCAAAATGCAGAACTCAAGGCCTCAAAACGTCAGTCCACACAGGGTTTCACGATGACAACGTCCACTTCTTACGTTCACTTCTTATACACAGTCTATTGTAGGTATAAATGGCTCATTCTAATGTAACAAAACAAATCAATTTTTATTTTCAGGTTATTATACAAAAAAACAAAACACTTATTATATATTATATTCCATTTTGGCCAATAAATCCCCCTCAATGCTACACAATGTACCTTTTAAGTAACGTGGTGTGTGTGTGGTTCTTTGACTCAGGGCGATGAACAAGAGTCTAAACAAGAGTCTGGAGCAGGGGCTCTCAGAAGGTATGCAAAGCTGTGCATGCATCGTATAGACGTAAGATTTTTGATTCACTTCGGCTTGAAAATGGAGTTAACCTGTACCTCTTTAAGAGTCCCTTCAAAAGAACAGTTTGTGAATGTATCATCTCTAATGAGTTTCAGAGATCCAGATCTAAGGACACTCTTCGTCATTGGTAGCTTAAATGGCAACATATGTTTCACTGACAGACCTAAGTACAGCTATATTCTATTGCAGTTTGCATGTCACCACCTTTGACTGAGTCCATTGAGCACACATCGGAGAGAACAAACTGACCTTTAAGCTGCTGACAGCTGGGAGGGGAGCTGCTCTGAAGAATGCTGCCTATTATCACACTATCCTATTACAGCAGGTCATCCCCAGTCTACGGCTGAGTGACTCATCACTGAGATGACTAATCAGTGTAAGTCATGGTGTCTGGTCCGGCCATTTAATAGGACTAAAAGGTCACTGAACAAACCCCTGTGACAAACGTGTGAGGCACTAGTATTAATACTTAAATGTGTGGTTACCATTCTGTAAATAAAGAAAGTGACAACTGTCATCCACTCTGCCTTTCATATGGTGATATAAAACAAAAAACAAAACTAATTGCAGCAACTTAACCCTCCTAACAAAAGTATACAACAGAAAACAAGATTTAGAAAGCTGGCAGGCCCCCTTACCATTTTACCAACAGTCAGCATGTCCAAGAGGACTATTTTTTCTCCTTGTTTTCCTATGTTGTTCCTCCTCTCCGTCTCTTCCATGTTTTGACTAACTCCCTGTGTGTGTCTGCTCCTGGTTGCTGGCTGATTGAGCACGTCTGCATCTCTTCACTCTCATCAGGCTCTGTATATCTACCCCGGTTCTCCAGTCACTCATCGACAGATCGTTCAGTCTGCTACGTTGGGAGTATGTGCTCTTGGCCAAACTCTGATTTAGTCAGTGTAGTTCCTCCTGAGTAACGGTGTTTCCCTGTGTTCCAGAAACCAGTTCTCTGCCGGCCTGACATGCCATCCAACACTCTCGGCCATCTTCTTCCACTTAGCTGCATTCAAGTTCCTCATCATCATTTTACTGTACATCTGAGTCTGCTTTTTGGAGTCTAGCTAATCCTTCTGAAATGTAACAGATATCCTACAAGTCCCAGTGGGTGTGGACGTTGGAAGAAGAGCCAGGTGACATGAACCCAGTGTATAACCCCAGGGATAACCCTGAATCTGCTCCACAGCCTAATACCACCCTAATGCACCAGCGACTGACTAAGCTGTAATTATCTTGCAGCCAACTTCTATAATTTTTATCTTAGCACAACATCAAGTCAGCATTATAACCAGGATTTGGTTAGTCAGTAGTGGAGCTACTACCTCGTCCCCCTCTAACTGACTTGTGTTTCTTTCACATGAACCTCAACTGTGTTGAGTGTAGTGGAAGGACACTTTTTAGAGGATTAAGACAAGTCACATTTACAGTTTCAGTTTGACTTATTCTTCAACATCGCTCTAAACTGTGCCTTAATGCCCACCCTCTATAATCCAGATGAGATTAAAGAGAAATTGATCCAAATGTTGGTAAATTCACGTCAATCGCCTTCACTTATGACTTATGAACATCAATGATCTTTACACTAAGTTCCGTATAGACAACTACTATTGTTTAAGCTTGTTTGGCATTTAACATACCTGCGAGAAAGATCTGCAGCCACCAGAAAAAAATCATATAAAACATATTGTAATTTAATAATGACAGTGTATTATCAATGATAAAGGAAAAGGCGCAGTAAAGGAAACTTTTATTAAAGATCTAAATTGAATATTGTTACTGAAATTCTATAATGCAACACGACTAGGATGAAATAAATGTCCTTTTTTAAAGCTTCAGTAAGTGTTTTTTGACAAACAGATGGCAGAATGATGCCAAAAGAAACAAATGCCTGATATACCATCAACTTACCAAGTCTTACATAGGCTCCACCTATTTACAAGAAATGAAAATGAAGGTCACATTCGACGGGCCATTCCAGATAGAGGTGCTCTGTTAGCTGTTATAGTCATTCTCACTTCCTTCCTCACTACCACTCACCCTTTCTCTTTACATATTTGATATTTGATTAAATGTTAATGTGAAATATATTATGCAATACAGATTGGATTAACAGTTTTGAGTGTGAACAGCTGACCTAAAGATATAACATAAACCCTGAAACTGAAAGCTGTTCAGTGCATCTGCCCTCTTCTCTCCAATAACAGCAGGGACAAATCTCTACAGACCCAATGTAAGACACAGCGCAATGCACCTTTAAATAATTTGTCAAGCTCTTCATCCTTCTGAATGAGACAACTTAAGCAATTCCAGCGTGTATTTTTTAATTATTGATAACAGAAGTTTGAATCATTCATTGTTAACTTGACATGTCTGTATGGTTTGAGAGCAGTCTGTTAAGCTTCTCAGAATTGTAAGTTTTTATTTAAATATTTTTAAGATCTATGTTACTCATTCAGATTGCTATTGTACCTGTGAACATGTAAACCTTCTCTATCAATGTTTCAATCTTCAGGAGGGGAAAACAATGCACTGTGGTTGTAAAATGTGATTCTACAGAACATCTCACATGAAGAGAAAAACTATTCTCTCTTAAGATGGATGGTGGTAGATACCAGTAATCATTGATGGCATACAAAGCCACAAACTCCATATCTCTGACATGAGCTCTTTGGTGTTATCATGTGAACTCAACATATGAGGACTGAATACACCAGGAGTAAGAATACCTTATTTTACTCAAAGCTTCTCTATAATGACTCAAAGTAAATTTTGGTGACATAATACAGTTGTATATTCTTCACTCACTACTACAAAATCACAAGATCTGGACATAGAGTAGAGCAAAAACATTTTTCAGACGTTCATTTTGAAAAGGCACTGTATGCATATAACAAACGTAAACTGACCCCCCTCCATCCCATCCCAAACTGATGCCAGAAGGCTACCTAGACCAAAGCAGAGCAAAAACGAATATTGGACTTTCCTCCGGTAGATACAAGTGATATCCTTAATAAATTAATTTGTTTTGTGTCTGCTGGATGTTTGCTTTTGATTGCTAACAACTTTGTAAGATGATAACTCATGTTGTTTTGGTTTTGGGTGCCCCCAATGGGCATAAAAAAATAATAAATGCAGCATTAATGAGCAACAAAACAGCAGCTTAATCTCGTTTTTGCTGACCACCAGTGCTTTAACTTTTCACTTTTAATACAGAACTGTTTCCAGGGTGTCTCAATACACTGGGAAATTTCTGTTGGGTTTGGTTACAAAGCACACCTCACCCAGTAGAGTGGTCACTGGTGGAAAAAACAGTAACTCCCTGTTAGCTGCCACAAAGTTATTGCCTTATTCTCGGGGGCCACACCAAACAGTAAAACATGTTTAAAATGACACAGGGTCAGTGGAGCAGTAAAAGGCATCAAAAAATGTAGGATGCAGACATGCTGGGAGTGCTAGAGCTTTACCATTAAAATCAGCATGATACCCCATTTTCCACCT
Source organism: Anoplopoma fimbria (assembly GCF_027596085.1). Taxonomy (NCBI): domain Eukaryota; kingdom Metazoa; phylum Chordata; class Actinopteri; order Perciformes; family Anoplopomatidae; genus Anoplopoma; species Anoplopoma fimbria. The sequence continues at coordinate 11,783,099 of NC_072469.1, forward strand.
TAAGCTTTTCTTAGTTTGCTTCTTACCTGACCTGTTGATGCAGCAGGTGACTTCATCTGTTTCAGGGGAGCGAACAGAGAGTCAACAGGGACAAGAACTGCAGTGCAATTTAAAAAAAATATAAAAAATCCAACATCCCAAGCTGAGAGCAAAAAGGTAAAAGGGTCAAGAGTACTATATAAATGAATCATTAGTATTATAAACATGCAGGAAAAGAACATTATTCATTTCATTCATATTTAATAATTAAGATTCTCTTGAAATAGTCCCAGTTCATATTTATGAACAGCCCCAAATGTGCTGGTCCCTCTACAGCGAGGGTCTGATCTGGCTTTTCCAAATATAGAAGCGCAGAGCTTCCTCAGTCAGCTCCGTTCATTCACACTTAGCTCATTGCAGAGAGCTGAAAAGGAGACTGGGGTGTCAGATTGTGGCAAAATATTAGCTGTGAAAGGCCGGCCATTGACCCAAAGGGTACTGACAAAGAAGAACTTGGCTTGTCTTGATACAGCAATACATTTTAGTGTCATCACAGCTTGATTGGTTCATGACGGTGTGATACCCCCAACATTCTGACGTAAGTCTCTTTTTGACTGCTTAGCCTGCTATATTTACTGACAAAAATGCCGAAAAAATTGTAAGAGGACCTTTGAATTGAGATAATTTCGTCACAAGCACTTAGTTAAGTTAAGAGAACAATGGTTTGTGGATGTTTAAAATAAATCAAAGCTGACTACAGAATGGTGTACCAAGAAGCGAGATTATTTAGTTGACTACAATCTGGTCAAGGACGGAAACAAATTGAAGACAGCAGTAAACATTGCGAGTATCTGGTCATGGCCTTTGGCCTCACAAACGCCCCTGAGGTATTTTAAGCAGAGGTAAACGATGTCTTCAGAGACTTAATCAATGTATTTATTTTCCCTACATGGATGATATCCTTATGTTCTCCAGATATCCCGGCTCTGAATGGTTGGTATGGTTGCCTTGGAGGTTAATCAGAAGCTCCAGTTGACCACCTCCAGCCTCTCCCCCTTCTCCAAAGTTCTTCAGATTTTCATCCCTAATCGAAAGGCCAGACAGAGATGTTGAACCAGGAGACGGTGACTGACATGATGCGTATGGCTTCACACAATCCAACCTTGCCAAGGTCTTGCCTTATAAGACCTTGCCCAGCTCTGCTACTGGTCTCTCTCCATTCCGGTGTTCCAGGGGCTAGCAGCTACCTCAGTTCCCTGATCAAGAAGGCCAGCCTTCCATCAGTGCAAACCTTCATTGGTCGTTATCATCGCCTATGGCGGTAGGCCCGTGCCACTATATTCTGTACCTGTGACCGATATGAGAGGACAGCCAACCATTGCCACAGCCCAGCACCCTCCTTCACACGTGGGTCAACCACCGTACCTCCTTCGTCTCTCAACTTGAGATGGCTCAACCTTGCCGGTCAAGTTGGCCCTTCATTTCATCTATTGTTTGTTTTTTACCCTTGTCTTTTTATCAGAGTAAACCTTTACGGACTTTGATACTTGACCTGTTTGGTAACGAGGTCAAATATTGGTTCTTGCCTGTTCTGTGTCAGTGAGCATAGCATACACATCTTTTAAACATGTTAATTAGACAATTCTTTAGCTTTGTGTATTTAATTTGTTTTTCATTGTGACAATACCTTTCCATGCAATTAAAAATTGCTGTCATGACAGACCGATCAGTATTGGAGCAAATCAGCTTTAAATGATTTGGTATGTGACAATAAACAATGTTCATGATACTACTTGGCATAGCTTGCTAGTATGTATATAATATATACTGTATAACAGTTGACAACAATTTCCTACTTTATGCTATAACCTGCTCTTTTAAGCTGCATGATGAGATTATGGTGAGGTAGGATCAGAGGTGGAGATATACAATGCTTTAACCAATTCCAAATAGAGAACGTTGATGTTGGACAACACTGATGACATACACCTCTGCACAATTCAATCAAGTATCATAGAGAAAAAGGTAAATGATAGTCCTTTTAACATGTTTTTCATTCCATTATAACACAGTGGAGGAATACATATACCAAAGTTTATTATATTTCACTTTATTTCTTTGTTTTATTTAAATCATATCATATGTAGCTTTATGATTCAAAACAGGAAATTAATTTGATCAGAAGTGCATACAGGGGTGAAAACAGCACAAAAACAATTCAGAAATTGTAAAAGTTTGGCAGTTTAAATCTGCCATATTCAGCCTATACAGGGGTTTCTTGATTCAAATTGATGTTCAGTTGTTTTGAAACAATTCACTTGTAAACCTTTTTACATTTCAAGTTATTTTCTTCAATTACAAGTTTAGTTTTTGTAATGGACTTGAGGTTGGTGACTCAGTTATATGTCCATTTAAAGATTTAGCTGTGTAATAATCAGCTGCGTACGTAAATTGCTATGTTTTTTAATCCAGAGAAAAACAAACTGAATCTGAATTGACCAAATGGATGAGAGGACATACATTGATTGGTTTTAATAGCAAACATTTATTCAATTAATTTGGAGAACGCACACTTTTCCGTCTACCCTGATCAACGTGCTCTGACTAATCAGTGTGATTGCTTGCTTTAACTGTCTTAAGCAGTCCATAATGTTTTGTCTGTTACAAAAAATGTTCCTTTTCCTTTTTGGACTCAAGTGATGGTAAATACATTTTTACACTTTTTTTTCTTTTTGCTGCATAGAATTCATACAGCTGATCACAGTTTCAGAAAACATGAATAATTCATCCAGGGACAAACACAAAAGGCTACACATGCAGAGAGCATCCATTCATAGTTCTACTTATTGGATCTACATTTCTACCCACGTGTCACATTACACTCTTTGAGTTCACAGGCCTTTGGGAAACACTCTAAATCAGACGCATCATTTAAAAACAAAGCCATAGAATTATCAAAGTTATATATCTCTTTTCTTTTTATCCAATCTATATATTAGAAATGTTACTCTGTGGGAATATCTGTTATATCTATGTATCTTGAAGGGAGTACAGACAATGTTAAGGCTTCTAACTAAAATGTAAGGAGATTCTGTCTGAGATTCTGTCTTTCCTTAAATTCTCTTAACAGTTCATAGGCCCAAAGGAATAGCATTAGGGACATACTTATTAGTAGTGCTTTATGTACACAGTGAATTGACGTAAATGTTGTCCTACGCCTGCAGCCCAAAATTTGCACCGACACATATAGGAAGCGTGCGGAATGCGGGTGCTTCGGCGCTGTTCCATTCTCCAGTTCAGGTGGTTGCGTGTACATCTTTTAGCTGGTTTGCCAAGAAGAAGATAACAAGGTGGATGTTTGTTTAGGAGAAAGGTTGTGCGAGGAGCTCCGCCGTTATTTAATAAGTCTTTATAGGAATACAGTGACAGCTAAACGGCTTTGAACTCCCTGCAAACAGCGTGATGGTTCCTTACCGCTATCAACTGAAATGGACTGTGAGTGGGGAAATGTGCATTTTTCTAATGATTTAATCAAATATTATACTGTATGGTAGCCACTCACAGTGTTTGTGGTTACCTGATAGGAAAGCCATCTCTATGAACTGCACCTAAGTACAACAGTGAGGAACAGAACTTTTAGCCCAGCTGACAAGCCTGTCTGATCACAATCCTAACACAACTAATGCTAAAATTAAACCTTCATTGGATTGTGTTCCACAAATTCTAACAACCCCCAATATTCTCGAATGTTTTATGTTTGGACTTTTTGAGAGCTATCAACACTACAGAACATAGATACAGTTGTGAGTGAATGGCAGCTTCATGTTAGTAAATAAGGAAAACCAGCCTGGAGTAATGAACTGTACCTATGCACAGTAAGCATAGACCTAGCTATTGTAATGACAGTGGGTAAACAGAACTTTAGTGCCAAAAGCACTCAAAGCTTGACAGTTTAAATCGGACAAAAGAATGTATTTAAAATATTTAATCCACCAGGATAACTTGGAAAATATGTATTTTCTTGATATGGGTTTGATTTAGCTTGAATCAAAACTTATCTTTCACACATTTGTTAAATTATGTACACATTTCAAATTAAAATGCTCAAGAATGAAGTTCATTTAAGCAAAATAAATGAAAAGAAAACAAGCCTGTAGTATTGACCTGAAGGGGCTACAGTACTTAGATAAAAAAAGATTGTCATATAACTCTCACTATGAAACACAGGAATAAAGAACAAACTGGTAAAACATATTTGTAGATTCAATTTTTTTGATTTTTAGCACATTTATGATAAAAAATATTGTGATATGCACTATAGAAAAGTGAACATGCAAATGTTATCGGGCTATAGAATAAATCATATACATTATAATGCAGGATCGCTATACAAATACTGAAAATTATATCTGATTTATTTATCTTTTCAATGAAAAATTCTAGCTTTGGCAAATTATCTCATATAGACTCTGACAAACATTTTCATGGCACAATTGGTGCCAATACTGTGTTTGTATCAATTTTAATTTGTATCCAGTGGGTGCTCCTTTAACCACTGATATACTTTTTAATGATATGCACTATAATGTAAACCACTGTAAACAACAGCCTCTATCCTGTTCATACTTTTATTAATGTTAAAAAAAAGAAAAGAAAAACGTATTCATTTGAGACAACTTCCCTCAGAGCAATGAAACCAAACGGTTTCCTAGAGGCTGCCTCTATTTGCCTCTCTGTAGCATTTGAATCACTAGGTTGGATTTGGTAGAAAATCTGCTGGTTGCTTTATGGCACAAAAGGAAACGACTTCACATCACAAAAAACTGGAAGAAGTGCTGTTCTTCCAGCGCATACGGCAGAAGGTGAAGGGAGTGCTAAGCCCATCAAAAATCACCTGTTACATGCTTATCCTGTTCAGCAAAGCCAAATATCCCAAAAGGTTTTCATTTGATGGTGAGAATTAAACTGAGGTATTACAATTCAACAGCAATATTGTATATTCTCGTTGAAAAATGCTACATGTAGTACCTGTACAACAAATCAAGTTTGATTTTTGACTAGGCGAGCACAGTGCTTTACAGAGCGTTCTGATCATGAAGAACAGAATCTTTAGAAGATCTAAAGTGATTAAACATTTTTCTAAGAAAAGATGATTTAATAGACACTTCAACATTTTGGGAAATCTGTTTGTTTGCTATCTGATTCAGAGTCAGAGGAGAAGATCGATATCAGTCTCACCTCTGTGCATCCAGTACAGAAGTAGGTCCCTGATATGTTTAGCTAAGCAGAAAGACTGCTAGCTTTATCTGAAGTGATAAAAAAAGGCCTTCCAACAACTTGTAGCTTGACAAAGCAACATGAACAGAATCAGAAGATGAGATACGGCCGTACCTCTGGTTTGCGACGTTTGCAAAAACTCCTTGGCACAAAGACTGCAGGCAGCTAGAACTTTGTGCTAAGCTGGGCTAAACACATTCCCAAACAACTATCTCAGTTGAATCAGTTTTAATCATTTCAGCTTTGTTTCTGTAAATATTGTTTTTCTTTTGGTTTGGTATGGTATGGAAGTTTTAACTTGGAGAGATCCATGCCCATACAAACCTTGGAAGTGCTCAAACTTATCTCAAAACCCTAAATAACTACCCATTTTGTGACTCTGTTAATGTTAGCATACAGTAGTGGGTTTGACAGCAGCAAGTGTATTTCTAAAAATGTTCATTTGAAAGCTGGAAAAATCGCTTATAAGCAGTCGGAAACCTGCCAAATTTAGTTGGGTGGCTTCAGATCAAGCATTGCATTGAGTCTTGAAAAAATGCACTATTATCTTATAGTCTAAATAAACAAACTATTCAACTGTCTTTACTGCCTTTTTTGTGCTATAGATGTGGGATTGGCATGGACGTCCAAATGTTAGTACAGGATATAAAGATAAGGTCGGGGTTTACAATATACAAGGTACAGTAAACGCATATTTCAGTGCAAGTCACAGCATATTTGACTTCATAGCTACAGAAGGAATGCTAAGCACACTTATGGTTCAAAACAGTATTCTGTTGAGTATGTGGTATCTGTACAGAAATGAGAGGAAGTACAAAACATATCTCTGTCACGTATTAATGTCATTGTTGCTCACTCTAAAATAATTCATTCTTTATCTATTCAAATCAAACAGTAGGTTGTATAGTAAAATTATTTTCTGGCGTAGCACCCTTTTTTAAACATACACAGTATTTACAGTGCAGGGAAGTAAATACTGGTTCTACAGCTATAATACAATTATTTTGCTGTAGTTTGCTACAGTTTGTACGTTACTGTGCTACTTAATTTTTTTTCTGATGATTCATATCCAAAACATATGGAACTGTTTTAAAAAAGGCTCTCCTGTCCCCAAAGCACTGGCACAGCATCGACAATACAATAGGTTTCCTTAGGAGTGACCACAAAAGTACACAGTGATTATTTCTACAACACTTAAAAAGGTTGTGAATTAGTGTAAACACGTACAAAAATCTCATGCGGAATAAAACCTTTTTTTCTTTTGTAGTTAGCATGATATACACAATGGCAGGTAACACTGATTTGTCACAGAAATGGGGTTTTCTGAAAATCCACCTGACTTGCATTATTAGCTACGTCTTCTCAGAAGTCTCCAATGATTCCTCACCTTAGTCCCTGAAAACAGGAGTTATCGACGTTCCCTTGTAGAAAATGTTCCGTGCGTTATCGGGGCTGTTGGCTCTCTCTGGAATCAGGATGACGTTATTGCCTTTTCTCCGCAGCGTGGACTCCCGACTGGACGCGACGGAGGGGGTTTCCGAAGCGCTCTCCCCACCTCCTCCTCTGCCACCACCTCCTCCAGATCCAGAAGAGCTACCATCCCCTGGAGTTACCCTTATGGTAGAGAGGCCCTGGGGTTGGAGCCTGTGCTCTGACTGGCCGGCGTTCTGGGTGTGAACAGTAACTATGGGTGGGGTGCTAACGGTGGCGGTGGTGGTGACAATGTGATTGCCGCGCTTCCTGTCAATGGACCCTTCACGAATCGAGTCTGAGCTTTCCGAGTCTCTGTTTGGATCGTTGTGGTCAAAGGACTGCCTCAAACTCCCACCGACTCCGGTGCCGTGATCCAGCGACCGCCACCTCCATGATCCGGTCCCATCTGTGGCCGGAGCTTGAATCACCGGCCTGTTGTTTTCAGGGTGGGCCTCTACTCTGACAATTGCTCCGGTACTCCCTGGAATGCTGGTGGTGCTGCCCAGTGAGCTGGGCCCGGTGGTGCTGGTGGGGTCTTGATCAGTTAGAGCCCTGTAGCGAGCAGAGCCCTGGCAACTCCCGGTGGTGCCGCAGCCGATGCCGCTCTCATCCAAGCTCTTAGAATGGGTCTGCAGTAGGCCCTGCTGCTTGGACATTGCAATCACCTGCATGATTCTCGGCTGGGTGTTCTGCCCGTTTTCATTAGTCCTGCAGGCCGTGGTCTTCTCCGCCGCCCTTTGCCAGTTTGCCTGAGCCGTGGTATTTATTGTCGACATCCCCTCACTTCCTTCCCCTCCCCCCGTCCTGGGGGAGGAGGTGTTGTAATTCTCATGAGCCTCCTCAGGTATGTGGACGAGCTGTGAAGACCCAGGTCTAGATTGCATGGACATCCTGGCCCCTCCGGTGATTCCGCTACAGTTACTGGGCAGAGTGGTGCTAGCTCCCGTGGCCAGTTTGGACATGTATGCATGTCCATCAAAGCCTCCATTCAGGCCCATAGCTGAAGGGTCGGAGCTGGTTCGGAGCTCCATACTGCCGTGGTGGTGCGGATGCTGAGGGGACTGGCCGGATGAGGAATCGACGGAGGAGGAGAAGGAGTCTGGGACCTGCAGGGAGCATTTGTGGTTGTTGTTCTTACTTTTCCATTGAGACAGAAGCTGCTTTGAACGGCTGGAGTCCATGGAGGCATGGTGGAGGGTGGCGGCATGACGTCTGGCTGCTTCCTCATACGCCGCCATGGCCTGGGGGGTGTGGACCCGAGGAAGGGTGTGGCTAAAGGTCACATAGGCGTCTCTGCTCTGGGGGCTGCGGGGGGATATCACTTCCACATCGGCACTGGAACGCTTCAAACTGTCATCAGACCTCTGCTGCTGAAGGCCTCGGTGGAGAAGGCCCTCAGAGTGGGAGGTGTGTATGCCAGGCTCCCCGGCCATGCTGGCTTTCATCTGCAGGTGGTGGAGTACGGCCTCCTGGCTTATGTGGGGCAAGGAGCAGGGGGGGCGGTGTATTATTGGAGGGGGACTGGCACTGGCTTCCTCACTAGGCTGAAAGTTTCCAACCGCATACAACCCCTGGCAATAGCAAACAGAGAAACATTTGACTTAGACACCTTTTGAGTTTTTTTGTTGAACCACTGCAAACAAACTTTAAAAAAACTTAAATCTATAGAATTAACTTATTTCTTCTGTGCTACACCTTAAATCATGTGTACGTGATGGGTTTAACAATACAGATGCTATCGGGGAAATGAAAATGGTTAAAAATCAGTAACCATGTGAACGCCGAAGGACTAAGGACTTGAATTCAAATTTAACAGGGCTGCACCTAATGATTCTTTATTAACCAATTAATCTAACTATTATTATTTGGATTAGACGATTAATCTACTGACAATTTTGCCAATTATAAACTCAAAACATATATTAAAACGTGTCTGATTAATATTTGAATGTTCTATTCAATAATTTTCTCTTGAGCTGCAGGAGAATGCATGCCTTTTCCAAGCGCAGCCATTCTTGCGATGCGCAGACGCACATTAAGACAAATTAATTTGTTTTTGTTGTCAAAATAATTGATTCTGGAGGGCCATTGTTCATGAAGTCAGAGATAGAAACAACCTAAATACAGGGAAACCAGCGGAAAGGAGGCTGTTGATGGACTGGCCCCTACCAGGTAGACAGCGATAGATCCTCCGAGCAGGAAGCCCAGGTAGACGTCTACAGCGTGGTTCTTGTACTGAATAATCCGGGTCAGACCACAAATTATGGCACAGATGATGAAGGAGAAGACCAGCAGGGGTTTGAGCAGCTTGGACGAGTCGGTCAAAGTGCTGTTGAAGTACATCTGTGGACACATGATACATTTTATGAGATTATCTTCCATTGTTCTTAGGAAGCTGCTTTGTGTAATAGCAGTGTGCTTCTCTATAACACCTTAATTTAGGTGGAAATAAACACACATCATCTGATTGTTGCTGATGTTCCACAAAGTTAGAGTCACCATCTCAGACACCATCTCAAACATTTCGTTTGAGATATATTCAACCTACAGTTTTTGTCCAATAAGACTCAAAAAGATATTTAAGTTTTACACAATTTTAGTATTTCACTCGCAATGTCAGTATATCGATTCCAAATACGTAAATAGGATTTATACTTTTAGATCACATAACCATGTATACAAGTACTAGGGCGCGAGACTGGATTATTAAATATATTGTTAATATTTATGTTTTTGTATTATTTAGTAAATCATCATTATTAATATTTTATTACTATTGAAAGGGAGAAAAAAATACTTTGGATATCGAAACATAACATAAATGTGTAGGCAATCTGGTTCACATCACAATGGGAACCAGCTAGGACTGCAAACTACAGGTTACAATAACTGACTTATTAGCAGTGGTGCCATTTAGCATCTCATCTCAAGTTTTCAATCCTATGTTCAATATGCTACGGCTGACAGGATAATTAGCTGCTCTACTGCAGACCGATGTCACCATCCAGTCTCTATTCTGCTCCTGAAAACTTTACACAGTGAAGCAAAAATAGCGTAAAAAGAGCCATGCAGAAAAGTTAATCTCAGCTAATCCCACCATCCACCACTCAGTGTTCCTCCTCTACTGTATCATTAGGCGCCTCACGGATGGATGAGCAGGGTTAAGTGTTTGCGTGGGCTCAAACTGTTACTCACCGAAACATAGACAGCGGCGAAGGATGCGAGGGTGGCGTGCTGCGACGGGAAGGATTTTCTGCAAGAGATGAAGGAACAGAAATAGACTCAGCCGACATTCTCACATCCGCACGTGTGAGTCAACAGGAGGTGTCAACAAAACACAGCCATAATGAGATATCTCAAATACCACCCAGCACACACACTCAGATGCTATGGGTTGAAAGACTGAACCAAATTAGACACTTTTTCATGTTTTCTTCACGTTAGAACCCCCAAAAATAATTTAACAAAGACAGTTGGACTGCAGTGTAGTGATATCTTTATCTTATAACTGCAGTGGAGCAGCAGCAGCTCATCTGTGAGCTACATAATGAAAGTGAACCTGTGGCCTAGCTTCTCTAGCTCCAACCCAATGACCTACTTACCAACCAGCCCTCATCTTTACTCCTGACTCTGCATTGTGTGCAGATATGTGTCTTTTGGTGCATTCATGCAGCTGTACGCATGTGTGTGTGTGTGTGTGTGTGTGTGTGTGTGTGTGTGTGTGTGTGTGTGTGTGTGTGTGTGTGTGTGTGTGTGTGTGTGTGTGTGTGTGTGTAAATCAGCATTTACAACATCTGTGGAAGGGGGGCATTTAAATCAGCATTTACAACATCTGTGGAATCATAAAAATTACATTCACACATGAAAACTGATCGGACTGCTCCTGAATGTGACCCACTTATAGCACTGAAACAACCAACACTAATGTAGTTGTACATGTATCTATTTTTTATATGCACACATTCTGAGAAATGTTTATCCTTATAAATGCTACAGTTAGGGTTTCTAAATGCAATAAATAAAAAAAACAATAAATATAAAAATATATACATTACAAATACATCAATTATAAAGGATGGTCGGTCATATGTAACTTGGAACAGGTTTTGCCTGCTGTAATCATTTCTCCTGTTCATATTGGCAGTTGCAAAAATGAATTAATAACATGTGTCCCAAACAGTGACAGTGCTGATAACGAAACACATTAGCAGGTAGCTACACTGAGCTGCCTAGAGCAGATGCTGTCTAATCTTTCCTATATCCTTTGTTTGAGAACATCCCAGACTCAAGTTGCTCTGCAATCATTTGCAACAAGCTATCTTTAAATTCATCATCTCTGTAATCCTTACTTTGTTTGTCCCAAAGTGCTGGGTGCCAGGTGAAAAAAGTGAATGAGCTCATCAGATGCCATTTTGGATAATGAGGTTTGTATTTATAGTGGCTCTGAGCGATCAAACAACTCTGCAGGAAAAAAAAAAAAACAGAAAATCCAACCTGGTCTGAAAACTGTAATGGCAAATCTTTATGAGTCGGTGTGTTAACGTAATTGACACAATGCGAGGTCATATTTATTTTTAACATGCAACAATTTTGTACCAAAACTACGGACTTGGTGTGCAAAGGGCTGTGTGATTTCTCAGAGTCCGAGTTAGTGGTCTTTTTAGTACAAAGTTCCCTCTGACTTCCGAAGCCTCATATTAGCTTGACATAAACTTGTGAATATACTTATTTAGCATGAAATGGGGACTCTGGATTATTTTTCACATCACTTTAACATAAAAGGTATTTTCTTTAGTGTATTGGTGCTTCGCATAATGTATACTGGAAGACAAGAAGCATCTTAACAAGGGGTCTTTAAATGGCCAGTATGAAGAGGAGAAAGAAAAATCAATTCAGTCTACTGATGGGCCAATGCGATCTCATCCCTACTACTCATATTTTGACACTTGGGCAGAAGACCCCGACCTCACTGGAATCATTCCGCGGGGCAGTGTTTTGCATACTATCTTGACTCAGAAGGTCGCCGCCTGGTTATTGTTGAGAAACTGTTGCAGTTAACATCTATGTAGAGCGTCGCAGTTTAAGGCTTAAAGTCCTAAAAACCAAGCTGCTTTATTTGACACATGAGTGATGCTTTCAAATTCACAGGCCCTCTTGTAATCCCACTCTTTCAAGACTCAATGGAAAGACGAATTATATGTAATTTTATTTTTTACATTAACAAACATTACCAGAAATGTCCGTCCCTTCATTTGTTGTAGTGGCGCCCAGTGCTGCCTCATGTGTTAATAAAGCTGTCGCAGCAGCCTGAGGTTTGTGTTGTCTATGTTCAAACTAGAATTACAGCCTTGTGGTTTTATGCCAACCAGTCAAGTAGCAGTTTACATCCATGTCTTTCCAAAATGTCATCACTTCACAATTTTACCCTGTTAAACATTTCTGTGAAATGAAAGTCTTTAGTTAAGGCCCAGAACGTGTTTTGTGAGGTCACAGTGACCTTTGACCACCAAATTCTAATCAGTTTATCTTACAGTTGGCTCAAAGCGTTCCTGACATATCAAGCTCATGGGCAAAGGAAGGACCGCCCGGAAACATAATACCACTGTCCACAGCTGTCGCCAGCGCAGAGGCATTAGGAGTAGACAATGTTCCCGAGTTCAAAAGGTTCCTCGGTTTCCTTCTATGGAAATACACTATTTTGTGTCGCTCAAGCTAGTGCTTAACTATGGCATGTTTTATTAGTCAGTTGGTCCTCCTGCCTCTGTAGTTAAAAATAGGTTAATAATACCCCTGATGCACAACCACTGCAGCAAAACAGCTTTTCATGCCGCTCCGCAAACGAGACTGTAGCTGAAGCTGCCACAGAGAGAGTGGAAGACAGTGTTTATGCCGAGAGCAGTAGGTTATATTTAGATCCCCACAGTCTGCAGCCAAAAAGTACATGTCACCAAATGCACAGGTCAAACATACAATCACCCTCTTCACACACATATCCATGCTGTCTACTGTCACACACACAAACACGCACAAACACTCACTAAACTCACGTGGAGACCTGATTCCATTAAGTCTCACAAAAAACAAGCTTAATTCAAGGTGACTGGTTTAATCAGAGACAGTTTTAGAACGGAGAGGGCTGCAAACCGACAGAGTCCGTGTTGATGATTTAAGCAAGTGTCAACTGGCCCTTTGCTAAGCCCCGCCCCCCTGTGCTACTCAGTCAAGCCGTCAGAGCTACCATGGAGCCCACATGGTCACTAACTCCATTAATAAATTATATTTAACTGTGTGAAAAAGAGATTTCATAAAGAAGCAGACGGAAGGGTCAACAATATGTGTTTGAAGGATAAATCCAGGGTTTGTCAAACTGATTCAGCAGTGAAAACAAGGTAAAAAGATAAAGTTTGAATCTAAAGCCACAGATCACAGTGTAAAGTGAACCACCACATCAGCTGGTGATGGAGACAGAAGACAATGAAATGAAGGTACAACAGTGTTACTGTAAAGCCGGGTAAGTCTTCGTCTACTGCTACAATCATTAAAAGGCAGATGCAGCATGTGTATGAATTCAGTATACTTTCAGTAGCTAGCATAGCATAATTGTGCTAATGCTAGTTAATGATGTGCTATATTGTTCTTGTCATCTTAGTTTTACATTTATATATAATAATATGTTTATTTGTATAGCACTTATCAAAACAAGTTTACAAATTGACCCACAAAAAAGATAAGTAACCATATAAATAAAACACAATAAGAACAACACTAAACTAATAGTGTGCAGAAAGGCACATCAAACAAATAAAGCAACACAAAAGTTACAATTATTTAAAAATAATGATAGTTTTAAAAAGGATAACTTATAAGATATGTTTTAAGCAAATATTTAAAAATAGATAGTGTACTGCCAAGCCTAATCTCCTCATTCAGAGAGTTCCAGAGCTTCGGACCCCTGATGGCCAAGTTACACATGTTCACCAACCTTAACCTCGGGACCACTAGCACAGGAAGACTTGAGGATCTTAGGCCACGACTTGAGTCATAGGGAGTCCAAAACCAAGAATAATCACAGAAACCAGCCACTGTTTGTAATTCCATTAACACGATAAAAATACCAAAAATAATTCTGCTTTAGCTCACACTTCTATGAAAATAGAAAAACAACAATAAGCAAAATCCTCCCACAAACATCAGGCAAAGTGTGGAAATTAGGCGTAATCTGTTAACTCCTACTCATATGGCATTATTAATATTGTAGTATTGTATGAGCATGTTTCAAGTAATATCCTCTGTCTGTAGTTAAATATTTGAGAATGTATGGATTCTTTGCTCTCCTGTCTAATATTATGTGCTTGCAATGCAACAATTTGTACTTTAAGTAAGTGCTTTTGTTAAAAACAAACGTCCCTCCTCTCAGGGGGGATGTCTAACTTCTGAAAGCTTTCCTCACCTGCCCTGCATGATGGCTGCGGAGTCGGCCCCGGAGCAGATATCCTCCATGATGTAGGGGTTCTGCTCACAGCTGACGTTGAGCGCGGTGTAGTTGGGTTTACACACAGTGAGGAAGTATGGTGTCGGGTAGCCTGTCATCAGCTGGAGGATGTCGGTGATGAGGGCCGTGGCACACAGACCGAAAGCATGAACGCCTGAGGACAGAGGATATGATGTCAAGGTTGGAAAACATGCTTAGTGGCTTTTAAAAAAAACTTCACAGCAAACGTACAGTATATACTTATTACATGTATAGAGTGTCTTTTCCAAATAAACATCCAATGTGTACAGGAAACTTACAGTTTCTACTCATTAAATGTATTGTGTTTTTCCAAAATAAACTTCTGTGTACACAGGACATGTATGGTTTCCGTTTGTTACATGCAATACAGTGTCTTTTCAAAATAAACTTCCAATGAAGGTTTTATCGTTTTAAGGTTGACTTGTTTAGGTTAAGGAGGAGATCATGGTTTGGGTTCAAATAAGTATGCGTGTTACGTAACGTACATACGCTGTGTTTAATTACTTCAATTATGTAACAAAAGCAAGATACAAATAACTCAACATTGACTTAGTTTACCTGGGATATGAACGGCTGTATCCTAGGTGAAAGTCCACGTTTGTCTGGCCAAACACAAGTTGGTCTGACTGTCTAATAATGACACGGTGAATCTTATACAGACACTACAGGGTGCCTCTGTATCAGAGGCCCAGGTTGAGGGGTTGGGATTGAGAAAATGTTGTATATTATTGTTTGGTGTGCTGCAAGGCGCCAACGTATGCAGGCAATGTAATTACTGACTTTAATATCAGGGTTTTAAAACATGTAGTCAGCCTTTTAAACACATAATTGTTATAGTTGTTAGACGCACAGTATACAATGTGTTCTAATCATACTCAGTGGGAGTCAATGCAGAGAGGAGGCTGGGTTGGATGTTGGGTCAAAACAGGACTTTCACGCAGGAGACATCTGCCCGTGTCCCATGTAATAACAAAGTCAACGTTGACTCATTTTAATACACGTCAGTCTCTTAAATAACATGGTTATTTTAAGCCAAAACCAAAGTATTTTACTCAACCTAATCAAGTAGTTTAGTTGAATTTTTGTTTTATTTTGTTTCAGTTTACAAGGTTCATTTTGTGTTTATAACTGCAACAGTAGTCCGGGAAAAAGTTTCCAGGTACAAAAAATTAAAAAATAATAAAGGACGATTCAGGCAAGTTGTTTGGGAGCCACATTTTATAGGAGTCAGGGCTGCAGCCACCATCATTTCAGGCTAGTGTATAGAAAAAAACTCTGAGTACCGACGAAGCGAACAGTTCTGCGAATGAAGGAGTTGAAGTTGCAGCCCGCGGCGTTGATGTTGGCCTCGGCCCCGGCGCCGCTCTTCCTCCGAGACAGACAGCAGAACAGGATGGCCTCTCCGATCATTATCTGTTAACACAACAACACATCAGTCACATGGGATCTAGAAGTACGAGACAAGGCTGTGATCTCCACTGGATCTCGATTGAAACTCCACTGGATCTGTACTGGATCTCCACTGGATCTCCACTGGATCTCCTGGTCCCTTCACTGTCCAAAATCCTTATTTTGTCCCTCAACTTTTACAGTTTAAGTTCCTGCTTTCTCTGTGCAGGGTCACAAGGGGCATCTTATCCTATAATTATGTTAGATGTGTTTTTGATCATTTGGGATATTCATTAGTCAATATGTAACTTTATATTTTTATACATCCAGCTTGGACACAGATGTAAACAGTAACATCCTTGTCTCAGAGCGGGGTTACTCGCTGGTCTGTGATTGGCTGTCTGATGCAGGCGGTGTCCCTCGGCTTGGCCTATCTGTGGCCCTCTGAGCTTCGGTTTAAGCCAAGAGTGCCGGCCAAGACAGCTTCTTCTTTGTGTGACACACTCGTGCACACATATACACACTCCTCCAGAAGGGACACATGGCGTTGCAGTGGGATACCTGGCCATCTGCAGAGCAACCTCCCAGAATCACAGATCTCCGCAGAACAAGGACGATGGAATGCGTCTGTGTAGATGTGTGTTTCCAAGGGTGACTGTGACGCTATTTTGGACCTGATATGAAAGTCAGTAAATACCAGGCGGCAACCTCCGGCTCTGCCGAGTGAAGCCAATGCGGAAGTATCTTGAAACTTGCATTCTTTATACTGACCATAAGTCGGCGACTCCTCTGGATGTATAGAAGTCTATGAGACAAATACTTTACTTCTCCCTTGATTTATTTCCTCAGTAAACTTTGTAAACATGAGTTTATGGTCTCAATTTCTAGTTTCAAGTCTTCAATACAGCATGATGTTCATTTAGTAAATGATGGTCCATTCAGAGTCAAATAGACCATAAATCAGGCTATGCTTTAGGATGGGGCTACACAGTGATTGACAGCTCTCTGCCATTACCAGAGCCATTATGGTGTCTCTACATCACTTCTCCGCATTCCAAATATGGTCACTTCTGTTCATCGGTTGCAAAAAACAACAAGGTGACTGCTGTAATCCAAGATGGCGAGGGCTAAATCACAGAAACCAATGCTTCAAAAACAGTAGTCCACAACCAATGGGTAACATCCACTTCTTACATGCAGTTTATGGTAAATGCATTGCCTGTACATTCAACTTGTTTCCCAACCTTGACATCACATCTTAACATGCTTTGGGTCTGCGTCACGTGACGTGGATGGAGAGAAGAGAAGTGAGGGCAGCATGCAGCGATGGCCAGAGAGAGGGATTAGGAGTGCTTAGAGGAGGACCTTCAGGGATCTGCATAATACTGAAACTGACACACTGTACTGAGTCTCACTAAACAAGGGTTATCTGAGGCATGTAAACCATACTTTCCTCTTGCAAAAGGAGGAAGCTGCTTACTCTCCATTTCTGTTTTATTTACAGACTAGGGATTGCTATTGAGAGTCCTTAACATTTGGTATCTTTTTACAATTTTACTGTCAGTGTGTTTTACTGTGTTTTCCTGTAAGTGTAGAAACATGGAGCATGGGGCGGCTGTGGCACATGAGGTAGAGCGCTTGTCCCGTAACCACAAGGTTGGTGGTTCAAACCCCTCTACCGGCAACATGCCGAGGTGTCCTTGAGCAAGACACCTAACCCCAAGTTGCTCCCCGGGCGCTTCATTGCAGCCCACTGCTCCTCTGGGATGGGTTAAATGCAGAGAAATAATTTCCCCATTGTGGGACTAATAAAGGATTGATTATTATTAT
This sequence comes from Anoplopoma fimbria, assembly GCF_027596085.1. Classification (NCBI taxonomy): domain Eukaryota; kingdom Metazoa; phylum Chordata; class Actinopteri; order Perciformes; family Anoplopomatidae; genus Anoplopoma; species Anoplopoma fimbria. The sequence continues at coordinate 11,800,560 of NC_072469.1, forward strand.
TATGGAGGCCAAAAAGACACTGAAACTCTCCCCTGAAAGCCAAAGATTCGCTCCAACACCAGAACATTCCAACAAGACTGGAAGCAGTTTCACTCTCACAGTTTGACGGGTCTTTTTGACTGGTATTGTCTTCACGTGGTGAGTCATCATGGTAAAACGTGGTCATGGAGACACCTACTGTATCAGAACCTACCACAGAGGAGGTTCAAAGTATTTTACCATGTATTTATACTTCTGTGGACCGAAAGGGCGTGGATATAGAGGGGCAGGAAGTGAGAAAAGGGCCACTTAACTCCCCTGGCCTGATTTTGATGCTTCCTCTGGTTTAATCCCATGGCAAATATTAATCAAATATAAAATAATAATATACCCAATTCAAACTGATGTTTTTTTGGTTTAATTTTGGTTTATGCACGAATGTCTAATCAACTGGAGTAAACTGTTGAATTAAGGGGAACTAGGCTGAGGCTCATGACCATCAGTCTGCCTTCCCTATTCTTAGTTACTAAGCGACCGATTCATTCAGCTCATTAGCTGCTACATTTTTGGTTAATTCTGACTGAATGAAGGCTTGCAATGTCTTAACCAGAAATAGCAATAAACTGAAATGAATACATTACATGTGTATCTATTGAACACTGTCAGTCACTGCTTTATTTTAATTTTATTTTTATTGTATAATATCTTTTATTTATTATCTTAATCTGTTTCTCTGTACTTGAGCTGCTGCAACACCCGAATTTCCCCCATGGTGATCAATAAAGGAATATCTAAATATCTAAAACAGTGCCAAATGACCTACAGCTGTTATTTCAGGAAATATATCTGGAAATTATTGGGAAATTATTTGGAATTTACAGCCTCCAAAAATAAAGGGTCACAGAGTTAAGTTTGTCTTTGCGAATCATCTTCATTATTAATATTGTTATTATTTTAAAATGTATTTATTGAGCTTGTTTATCAACATTATTATAATATTTATTTACCCATTTATGTATTTATTTCTCTCTCCTCCTCCTTGCACATACCTGACACATTCCTCTTGTCACAGTTATTCATATATCGACTTATGAAACACTTACACCACACACTTTCATACATGGTCACCGTACATGTACATTACTAAACTGTCTGTTGGCCTTGTACCATGTCACGCTGACAAAATTAAATAAAGGGACTATTTTTATTTCAGCAGCATCTCCGACAACTATGGCCGACCACATCTTCCAGCTCCAGGCAGTTTGCTCTGATGATTTCACCGCGAGGTTGATAACTGAGTTATAATAACTTTTGCTACACTCAAACTCCATTTCCCATAAGCCTTTAGGGTGGGCACCTGCTCTAACACAGAGTGACAGTCAAAGTGCTTGAACTCTCTGCAGCACAAGAGAGGCCTTCTGACGGGAGGACGGGAAAGCCTCAGGTCTTCTTCTGCTCCACAGGTTGCCCTGGAGATGGCTCTCTGAGGAAGAACGTGTTATCAGCTGATATGAGGAGTCTGATTCTACTGATGTCTGAAGGGAGCTCTGTGACGTGTGCAGGGCTTAGATCCATAAAAGAGTCCGGTTTCCTCTCTCTTGGCTTCTTACGGGGAGCTTTTGGGAAGACGTTAGGTCTGTTAGCTCTTTGTGTCTCTGCTACCAAGAATTCTCGCTGTGGATCAGCCGTTCACTGGTAATGGGTTTGGCAGAGCTGGAGGTTTTTATTGCTTCTTTCTTTTTGTTTTTGTGTTCAAGGCATTTTGGAGCCAGTAAACGAGAAAATACGGTGGAAAGAGAATGTTGAAGGGTGTAATTTCCTCTGTAGACGCCCCCCGCCAGCTTTTCAATATCCAATTTTGTCCTTCAACTTTTACAGCTCCTGTGTTATAGCTAAAATCTCTTTAAACAGTGTCCAGTTTACTGCTTCAGGAATTAAGAAACTAAGTTTATGAAACAAGTTGTCTCGTATCTATGTTGACTTCAGTTACAAGCAGTGGTGGGAGAACATTCATTCAAAACCTGTCACCTTCCCACAGGTTGGTGAGGAGGTGTGGACGTGTTTATTTGTGCTTTAGAACGTAACTACTGGGGAACACTCAGATAAAATTGTTTTGTTCCTCTGATTTACTGCTCTCTTCAATCACTCTCTAGCTTGCTCGACCACTGCTGGGCTCTCTCTCTCTCTCTCCTCTCTCTCACTCGTTCGTTTGTTGAGAGGAGGAGGGAAGTTTGAATGCTGTATTTACGAACAGCGGCCGACAATGCTTCTAGTATACCTTTAAGTAAATGAACATTAAGGAAATTCATGTACTCAATATGCAGAGTGGCCAATTTCACACTGTTTTATTACTACTATTTATTATCACTGATGCTTTGAAGGAGAAGCATTACTGCAGTAGTTGTTCAATATGATTTAAAAACTCTTATATCAAATAAAATGTTGTGCTTTTGAACCTTCCAAACCTCCAATCTATTAAATACATTTATGTCTAAGAGTGCTAAAATCCTTTTTTGCCAAAAAAATATTTTAACCTGCTTTTAATGTAGATTGGAACAGCAAATGTTAATTTTAAATAAATTCTAAATTTCAGACTAAATTCACCTGAAGGGATTTTTTCACTGGAATTAAAAGCTGAAAAACAAGTACATTGTTAAATGTACTTGTATAACGCTTTTCTAGACAAAAGAGCACACACTTTTACACTACATGTCATCATCCACCCATTCACACCCATTAATCAGGACTCTAGCTAATCACTTGGGGTAAAGTGTGTTGCCCAAGAACACATCGAAATGGACTACTGGAGCCGCTGACCGAACCGCCGATCCTCTAATTGGAGAACGTCGACCCTGATCTACCACGGAGCCACAGTCGCCCCAGACAAATGTAGAATTAAAACCACCATATTCCCTCTGTTATGTGGAGTAGAAGTAGAAAGTAGCTGAAAAAGATATATGCAAGTAAAGCACAAGTACTTAAATAACTGGACTCAAGTACAGTACTTCAGTAATTGTACTTACTTACTTACTGGTTACAGGTATAACTTATATTATTGCATTAATATCACAGAGACTTTATGTATGATTTCACTATAGTTCTTTCTTTAAAGAAACTTTGTGTATCAGTAATGGAGAGTCTGTACTGTGTTGTTACTAAGAAAGAGTCATCTGGGAGACAAACTATTTAGAGCTCAGCCTTTCTCTTTGTCAGCACAAAATTAAGTTGAGCTAGTGATTTTCATACAAAGCAAAATGACTCTCTGTGAAAAAGTCCTACAATTTGAATAAGGAAAATAATGCTCTGCTTCAGAGGAGCGGCTGTAGTCCAGATGGCACACGACTGAAGTTTGAGGGGTCCGATCTGATATACACTGTAGTGGATGGTGTGGCTTGTTTCAGAATAAGAAGTGTATAAATGTTTCTTTCCTTCGCGCATGTTCTCAGTCTTGTGTTTTCTGTCACATTTGCCAGTCTATGGCCCAGCTGTAGATCCTTAAGCATCATGTTTAATATATGATTAAAATCTGGTGAATGACTTCAATTCAAAATTTTAGCAAAAACATAAACTATTTGAAATCTCCCGGTATGAAAATTTAAGTCCACACGGAAGTACCTCAAAGTGTCATTCTCTCTAATGTCCATCAGGGGGCGACTCCTCTGGTTGTATAGAAGTCTATGACTAAATGACTCTACTTCTCTCTTGATTTATTCCCTCAGTAAACATTGTAAACATGAGTTTATGGTCTCAATCTCTAGTTTCAAGTCTTGTTCAATACAGCATGATGTTCATTTAGTAAATTATGATACATTTAGAGTCAAATAGACCATAAAGGAGAGTATACTTTAGGGTGGGGCTACCTTGTGATTGACATGTTACTACCAGCATGGGAGTTGTCCGTGTTTTTGTCTTAGAAATTCCACCCTTTCATAGTATTTTGATTTCAAGATTTTACTGATCACTTTTAAAGCACGTCTGGGTCTGGCCCCAACATATATATTAGAAATGTTGACCCCGTATGAGCCAGCTCGCAGCCTTAGATCCTCAGGTGGGGCCTTTCTGGCTGTTCCAAAGTCAAGACTGAAAACTAAAGGCGGCGTGCTTTTGCTATAAGGGCCCCTTGGCTTGCGGAATCAGTAATCTCTTTTAATTCATTTCTTAAAACACATTTTTACAGAATGGCTTTTATGTGATGTTGTCGCTTTAATGTTTCGTTTTATTTGGTTTTACTATCTTATCTTATTTTCATATATTATTTTATGTTTATCTACTTCATTTGATTTTATTTATGTTATTAATTTAATTGATTCTCACTTGTTATTTCATTTTATTTCTTCGTTTAGTTTCATCCTATCGATTGTTTTTAATGTTTCATCTATTTTACTGTTTTGCTGCCTTGTCTGTCGAAGCACTTTGTAAACCCTGTTTTTAAAGGTGCTATATAAATAAAGTTATTATTATTATTATTATTTTCAGTTTATGAAAAGTTAATTGTAACATTTTGAGGAGGCATAAAATGTCTTATTCAGTGTTCAGTTGTACTTAGCTCCATTGTCTTGTGCCACTTCTGTTTGCAAAAAACAAGATGTAGATGGCCAAAAACCAAGATCGTGAAAATGTATTATTATTAAGTTATTAATTATCATGTTTAATCTCCTTCGAACAATGACATATTTTCTGTCAACTGAATCATATAACAAAGTCTTTCCTCCTCCTGGCCATTCTAAAATTCACCTGTTTCTAACTGACCATGACATGAATAATTTGGGGACTGAAAAATACACAGAGTGCTAAAGATATTTTAACACAACATTAATTAAGCAATTGGAATGCATTGGTGTGTACGTGGGTCTCCAGGTGTGCAGATAAAAGATACAAATAGAAATGTAGAGATAGGATACAAATAGAAACTGGAAAGGTAACTTTAAAAAAGTTGTTCATGTCAGTATATAAACCAAAGCAAATCACAGGATTGTATGATTTTTACACACAATGTATGGAACACAATTTACAATTCTAGAATATGTCAGATTTCTGGGTCTGCCCTCTCTTAATTGATGAGTAAAAAGTAAAGAGTCCATCAAACATTATTTTGGTATTTCTGTGTAAAATAAGCTCCTTATCATCATCCATAAACCTAATTCACATTTCTCCTTTTTCTGAAACTCAATCTCAAAACAGGGTATATAGGATACCAATACCTACTAGTGCTTTACCCCCTAATTCAAAGGAGACATAGTGTCCTTTTCAGGTTCATGCTTTTAATTTAGATTTGTCCTCGAAAAAGTTTACAGGCCTACATTTTCAAATGACACATATCTTTGATCGGACTGTCCAATGCTGCAGCAACTGTATTCAGCCTCTGTTTAAAACTGTCAGAATTAGCGCCTGTCTCTTTAAGGCCAAAATGCTCAATTTCCCTGACGGTTTTGGTAAATACGGCTATTTATATCTCTCTGTCACATAACGGTCGCCTCACAGCAAAAATAAGCGGGTTTGTTTATCCCAGGCTCGACCGCCCTTCGTGTGGAGTTTGCATGTTCTCCCTTTGCATTTCTGTCCATCCTGGGAGAAGGATCCCTCCTCTGTCGCTCTCCCATAGGTTTCTTCCTTTTTTCTCCCTTTAAAGGGTTTTTTAGGGGAGTTTTTCCTGTGCCGATGTGAGGGTTCCAGGACAGAGGATGTCGCATGTGTACAGATTGTAAAGACCTTTGAGAAATTTGTAATTTGTGATTTTGGCCTATATAAATAAATTGAATTGAACTGTATCAGCGGACAATCAGCTTGGATAATTGATTACTCTAAAATTTCCCGTAGGTGTGGATGTGAGAGTGAAGTCTGTCTATCTGTCATATATATGTCATATTTCTGGAGACCTGTCCAGAGTGAACCCTACCTTTTGCCCAATGAAAGCTTGGATCGGATATTAAATGGACCAGGTATTTGACCCTCCTACCATAATTCAAAGTTCTTAATTTAATCTGTTTAAACAGTGTCATCATATGAAATCATTGTGAAAGAACATGATATATTTCTCTAACACCCAAGGGCACTTACTACTAAATGTAAAAAAAGACCAAAAACTTCCTTTATAAATAAAGCAACTTTTTGCTTAAATTAAAATTGGAATTAATATTAAAGCAATATAATGTTACATAAGAATGTAAATCTGCAACAATCTTAGATGCTCCTAACTTTTGCGATTAATCTTAAAGTAGCCCACACATGATCTGCTGTAAATCGGAAGATGAAATGAAATATGCTGCCCTCAAAGTTCAAATAATTTCAACTTTTACCTCATTTGCTGCAGACCAAATTGAAAGCCCAACAAATGTGATAACAGCTGCAACTGTTGCTGTTGCCTAGAAACAGTGAAAAGCTTCCACTCGTTCTTTTTGCTGACATATTTATACCACGGCTGGCTCTGCCTCTGGAAAGCTCTTTCTGGTTTCTTTTCACGTGGAGGCAGCTTTACCGTGATGGCGGGTCCGGCGAAGGCCAGGCTGAGCAGCATCAGGAGGGGGATGACCTCGTGATTGGGGTCGACGTAGGGAAGGCTAAGGCTGCGGTCGTGGCAGTTGAAGCCGGACTTCGCCGGCTTGAACACATCCGTCCACTCCAGGAAGTACAGACTGACCACGGACGACACCAGGATCGGCAGCTGTTGGGCGGATAAGAAAGAAGGACAAAATGTCACGGAGCTCAAACAGCTGAGGCAGGAGGAGCTTCAACAGACTGTGATGAATAAATGAATGAATAGAAGAACAGGCGGTGAACGCTGCAAATGTCCCCATTACCCTATGGTTCAGTGACCATGCTAATTTGATTTGATAACGAGGACGAAGGCATGGAAAATGGTTTTCATGACCTGAGGAGGGGTGAGGGTGATGAAAGACGGCATGTGGAATGTATTGCTCTCATGAAACATTAAGCGCTCAGCTCAAATCTTCTATATGAATCCTCCTCATCCCAACAAAGAGGACGACAAACAGCTAGTTTGTGTTTATTATAGCCAGCTTGAGGTCTCAAAATCACAAGATTTGTGGAGATAACCAGATATCAGCTCTGTCAATGGCAACAAACCACCAGATTCATGGACACAGAGTTTTCACTAGGACATATAATAGCTGCTAATCACAAGTATATAGAAGGATAAAACTGGACCCACCGAGATAGTTCCATAAGGACGATGTCAAGCTCATAAAAAAATCAATAGGATCTGGAAAAATATCAGAATTATTAAACTTGATGGTTTACAATGTTACAAAGCTCATCTTTGGGGGCGTGCTTTCTGGGCAGCAGTGGATTCTTTTTTTTATTGTAGTACCACAGGTAGCCACTGGGACAAACTGACAGCATGGGTGACTCTTCCACACTGCATTTTAATCCTAATATATTTGTTGGACTGAAATATTGTTAAAGATAGAGATTCTGTATGATTTAGGAGACAGGCATCATTTTGCCTTAGCAACAAGTTCTCACTCGTAGTTTTTTAGTTGCAATTGCATCCATCCTTGACGGTCCATCAAATCAGATACGTTGAAACAAGGTTTTTATTTTATTTTATAACCTGCCATAAAAAAGAACCAACATCATATAACAAGGAGAGAGATGGACTCTAATGGCACAAATGAGGGATACAAGTAGAAAAAGGCTGGTAATAACTCTGCATATCTCTTGGGGCTTTACAGAACATTCAGAACAGCAAACAACTATCTGCTGAAGTTGCTTTCCCTCGCTATGTGTTCAGCCTGTTCTTATTCCCAGAGCGTCACATACTGAAGCTTTGCCCCTACCCTTGCCCCGTGTCTGATACCCCTTTAGTATCTGTATGAGACGCAGCAGGCTGTCCACTAACTACCAGGTAAAAACGTACCAATAAAACGGACACATGGTGGTTGGGTCAAACAACAGGACTTTCAACCAGGACACCAGTGTTGATTTTTAAAAAGAAAAAATGTATTGCAAAAAATTAAAAGACAAGACAATACATAAGCAAAGTGAATGGGAAAATGGGGTGATCTCGTTGTGTGTGTGTGTGTGTGTGTGTTTGTGTGTGTGGTTGAATGTGAGCTATGTGAAATGATAAAAATGACAATATGAAAGTAAATAAATAAAGATAACATAAATTACAAAATAATAACATACATAAATCTGTGCGTTTAATCCTGTAAAAATAACAAAAATATGAATAATATCAGGGTCGGTGTCACCCCGTCCACTGGCAGATCAGCAAGACCAGGGCACCGGCAGGGAGCTCCAGAACGGGTCAGCAGGATCAGTTAGACAGGGTCGACCGGGTTATTGTTTGTGTTTTGTAGTTATGGATAAGTAATGTTTTTTATTGTAATGTTTGTATTGTTGTTGTTGATTGTTTCAGCTGTGGTTCGCCCCCAGACCCTAGGGAGGGGGGATTATCAGTCAGTAACAATATAACCGGTGACTCAGTGTTGAGTTATTTTGAAGTTAGCGATGTTTGTTACACCCACGCACAGCGGTGTGACGCGCAAGCCAGGTCGCCCCGTCGAGTGTGAGCTAACCTCCATTTACACTGTAAGTTCTGTTATCATTGTTGCTGGCGTTATCACTGTTAGCGCGACTCGCACTGCTAGCCGCTGCCATTTCGGCTCAGCCATCTAAATGTTTTTGTGCAACGTGAGAGGTGCCCAGACTTTGAGTGTCGTATAGCACCTCTCAAGGTGCAAAACGCAGAATTTCTATTACTCCCAATGGCTCTCAACCTGGAGACACTGAGCCCGAGGCTTACAGCTAACAGTTCAAAACCCGCCAACAGTACTGGCGGAGCTTACAGTGTTTACCTGAGGTGGAACCACAGGGTGGATGCTACACTTCAGCGATGACGCCGTTGGTTGGGCCAACTTTATCAGCTGTAACTGCTGTTTTAGAGCAGCTCAGAGCGGCGGCTATTAGGTAGCTAGCCAGTAGGGCACGCTCACATGCCCTAACATGTACCTAAAGCATGCGCGGCTGGCCTGGCTATGCTTTTTCATTCTCTGTTCAGGTATAAAAAACTCCACTATATCTTTAAATATATTCAAATTGTTTGGTGCTATATTAATCTGAATTGTTAATAAAAATCTTAAACAAGAGCAATGAAAACGGCAGTTCTATTGTGTCAAAATTCTTTCCCAAATACTTCCCAACCACCCCCCCAGGCACAGAGAAGGGAGGTGCATATGTAGGTAGAAAGCTGATGTGTAATTGAAGGCAGTAAAGTGTCCACAGAGGATGGCAGTGCGGTGCGTCAGTGAGAGCTGAATGTGGCCTAGAGCATCATGGGATTTATAGTGCAGCTTAATACCCTGATTCGCTGATACACAGTGGGGGGCGCGTAGCTTGCTCAGCTAATGCTAAGTAGAACGATGTGATGGAGGAGGGCCCCGCTAGGAGCCCAACACAGAGGGATCTCTTCAAGTCAACACACTACTGCTCACAACCACACAGAGGGCCTCTGTTTGCAGGCTTCCTTCCTTTTGTCTGTCTCACAGTTCTGCCAGAGGTTACTCATTAACACATTAGCTCTCCTGTCCTTCCGTCTGGGCTTTCTTTACTTCCCTACTCCTTTAATCACAAAGACTAAGGTTTCATCAGTATATTCAACATTCGGGGGGAATTGGGACATTTGGAAAGATTTGAAAAGGCAGTTGGTATCCAGGAATTATCGAACAAATGAAATAAAGGAAATGAGGGTAAAAACATCCTACATGACTTTTTAGGCTATGTTCACAGCCAAGAATATTCAGAGAGCTCTTCACGACAGTGGCATAAAAAGTACTATAAGAGCACATAAAAGAATGTGGTGGATCCCATTGAAAATACTGGAAAAATAACAGTTTAAGGGTTAACCCAGAGCCTATTTGTCCTACAGCACGTTATCCCGAAAAACAAACACCCATTGTTCCGAAAGATCATTGCTCGGAAAACAACAGAAGAACATAGCATGTATCATGGAACCTAGTGGACCGGGTGGAGTTTTGCACTGTGTGTGAAGCTGGTTTGCATAAGTTCGCCCTTCTCTTTGCTTCCACTACCAATTTTAGCTGATCTGTTTCTACCACCACTAGGCTGAAATAACTTGCATACAGCCTTAAATACAAGCTTGGTGTTGTTCTATCAGTAGAAACAGTTACTTTAACTAGACATTCACCGATACCAATACTGATATCGATCTGATACTGACTCAAATACCTGTATCCAGAATCGATGACAATGGGTCGATTTGATATTGGATACCATTATTCTAATCAAAAAAAAATCAGTACATTTACATCTTTATTTATTTGTTACAATTTGTTTTACAAAGTTAATAAAGCAACGTTAAATCAAGCCTGATGTTACCTTACACAAGTAGAATGAGCTTAATAATTGAACACTGAAATCGGATCGGTACTTGGTAGAGTCGATCCAAAGCCCAGGAATTTATTGGGACTGAAATAATCTGATTGGTGCATCCCTAATTTACCAAGGAAAGAGTAAAAGAGCTATGAGTAGGGAATGGCCTGCTAGCTGCTAGGCTAATTCATGCAGTGTAAAATGCCATAGGCATCAGCTAATATTGGTGACTATGCATGAATCAACATGCATGCAGAAAGCATCCTGCTTGTGCGTTCCATGTTGAGACCAGCTCACGCAGCCAACCACTGAGCTCCACACGTCTTCCTGCCTCATCCCCCTCTCCCAGGTCCGCTCAAATGGCTCACCGTCAGCCTCCCTCACCTCTCGTCCAGCAATTGCAGCTTGTGGAAATGAGAAATATAGGTCAGTGGTGTCAGCATTCCCCCCGCTCACGCTCTGCAGATGAAGCTGCTCTAGGAGGAATACTGTGCTCTCCATACTTCAAAGTAGATTCCTGCAGGATAATTTATGTCACATCGCCTTATTTCTAAAAGTGCAGCGTGATTTGCCGAGGCCAATAGCGGCAAATTGTGTTTGATACGCCTCAATGTCTCTACACAAACTGCGTATGACTCCTTTCCTTTGTTGGTGAGTTAAATAAGACGTTGAACAGTGAAATTAACCAGTGTACAGAGAGTGAGCCATCTCACCGTTAGAAACATTAAACCACCAGTACTTCAGAAAATAGCATATCAAGTATAATATGGATATAATATGGAAATTCATGGATGTTTGTGCTCCCTAAACCAAATTCATCCGGATTTTGACTGCTTGAACTCCTAGCTCAGGGACTCACTAAAGGTATCTGTTTGAGAAAGAATGGTTCCTTGTTTGGCGACATCCTAATCATTCCTTTTGTGTGTGGCAAGGTTCAATTTATTCATCAATAAACTAGTGACATGGTATGCCATCCTCAACTACCAGCGCTGAACATAACCAATGATTAAAAATAACAGAAAGAACAAATCAATCTGGACTGGATTACAGAAAATACCGTGAAATAAATATCATAATTTATCCTTTTGAAATGAGATGACATAGCTAGTAACACATGTTTTGGGGGATTAAGGGCTAAATCCTGACAGATGAAGATATTTCATCCAATTGATATAACAATCCTGTTATTACAACCAGAGATAATAAAGGGTTAACGTGGTATAAGTGGTACAATCTCAGAACCACCCATGGCTATTGGCCTGACGACGATGAGCCTCTGGGGGCAAGGGGCTTTAATTCTGGTGTTCCGGTCTAGCCTGTGGATTTCTGGGCTGAGACTTATTTTACGTGTGCTACTCGTTGTTTACATTCTGATTAGCAACTTGAAATGTGAAACTGGAGTTAAGAAAAAGATTACAAGCTAATTTAAACCAATAAAAAGCACAATCATCGTCAGACGCTAGCCAGTGGGTTCCAAGATTACATTAAGGCCAATGCATTCTGCCAATTTAGCTCTCCACATGGACTGTTTACCTAAATTCTAACAGAGTCTGCTCGAACGTGATTGGTCAATACTACTCAGAGTACAAATTGAAACCCAAACGCTTGCATTACCATAATCTTGCCCTGTTGCCTTGAAATAAATGCAGAATCTGTTTAAACATCTGATGGTTGACAAATGTACATGGTATCACTGTATTTATCATCATGTCCACTCCTTTAATCTAAGAATGTACTGACTCTAGCTTTGTAGGAAACATCGCACCAACTGATACCGGAATCATTGAACTTTGTTTTGGACAACTTTTTGGCTTCTTGGTAGACTTCCAGACATAACGTAAAATGCATATGTGGACATCGTTTTAATAAAGTGTGAGATCCCATGTGCCTCCACCGCTAATACTAGTAGGTATACATAAGATATATCCAATCCTTATGGACACATTGCAAGAAATTGGCTGAGCATACGCATGCTCCCTGGTGGAGAAAACCAACAATCTAATGACCCCATGACTCTTCCTCTACCTTCAAACTTTACATTGTTTTTAGCTCTCTAAGTACTCTCAAAGGCTCTAAGTAAAGCCTAATAATTAGTTTGTTTCACCCAACACTTTGGTATTGTCAGGTTTAATGGTGACTGCTGCTCTATGGGTCTTCATTGTGACATTCATCCCTACCAGGAGAATCAAGCCATCACTCATGTACGTGCGTGTCTGTGCATTTGTCCGTTTGTAAGGCCGCACCTCTGTGTCTGTCCACGGCTAATCTCTCATTCAGCTGCAGTAAACTGCATAATATTTTGGATGCTCAGTTATGGCTGCATGCTCAAGGGTCTATCGTGGTTGCGGTGACTCAGCCTTGCTCAACACCTGTTTTTTTACTGCCATTGACTGCCTGCTGACTCATAACTCACTACTTTGAAGTAGCCCCCAGATAACACAACTGAGTTCACCTCTGAACCACCAGCAGCTACCCTCCACCCAGAGACACAGTGGGGGAAAACCGTATGCTCACTTTGTTTTGGGTGTTGTGTTTGGCTAACAGCTAATGTAGCTACCAGTACACACTGCTGCGTCTTGGATGCTGCTCTGTGGCTCACTTTTATGTTTTGGATGATGTGTTTGGCTAATTGCTAAAAGATAAAGGAACCACCAGTACACGCACTGCTGTACTCCGCCCCAACTCAGCTGCTGAAAGGCGGGCCAACAGCTTGTTGCATTTAATCATTTTTTTCGAGATTGTATGACAT